>NC_090646.1:426746634-427039134 GCF_040937935.1 Hyperolius riggenbachi
AATGTGAAACCAGCCTCAATTGTTTGTGAACCTTTTAATGAGATTTTGAAATAAGATGGATTTTAACAGTGGATGTGCACGCCGCTCTCTATTTGTAATAAAATAAAAGGGAATCTAATCAATGAACAATATTCCTACTTATGCAGTGATATACAGATTCTTATCCATTATATTATACATACACGTTGCTTTTCAGGGTCGACAAAGCGGATTCCAAAGTAGTCTTTTTCCAGCAAGCTGTAGTGGTTGCAGATGTGATCAACAAGAAACTGCCCTTTGGTCTCTTTCTGAAAAAGAAAATGCATGTATAAATTATAGGAACACAGTCTGCAACCAACTTTGTAGTTTAAGATGAAAATTAAAACCAAGCTATATCCAATACAGTATATACAACTAAATAAACTAGTGTAGAAAGCTGCTTTCCTGCACCATTTATTAAATGTGATGATTCTTTTCCCTTTACAACAGTAGAAATGTAATTTCGGAAGGAAATGAGGGTTCCCGTGTTGGTTACAGAAATGCACCAGTTTCTAGCTTCATTTTGTAGCCTCTACTAGAAAATATCAGCAGTAATATCATTGTATGATGAGTCACGAAGTGTAG
This sequence comes from Hyperolius riggenbachi, assembly GCF_040937935.1. Classification (NCBI taxonomy): domain Eukaryota; kingdom Metazoa; phylum Chordata; class Amphibia; order Anura; family Hyperoliidae; genus Hyperolius; species Hyperolius riggenbachi. The sequence continues at coordinate 426,747,238 of NC_090646.1, forward strand.
TGAAAATAAAGTAATGTATAAAATTGCTTTTTTTTTTCTTTTTTACAATATTCATTTATAAATAATTTACTCAGTGTTTGATCATTGTAAACTCTCTCTGCTCCCTGATTTACATTCAGAAATGTATTACAGGTGGCAACATCTTTAGTCCTGCCAGACCATCTCTGCTGAATGTTTATTTACTGAGACATCTATGCACAGAGGGAGATCCTGCTTGCTTGGCAGGTGCAAGGAGGTTCATAGACAATAAACTCTCAGGGCCATGGCCTTGACATCACACTGTGGGAGGAGTATCAGCACATTATCAGCCACACAGCCCCCCCCCCCCCCCTCCTTTCCTGATGATCTATTAGAACCACAATCAACTACAGCAGTTCCAAGAGATGTAAGGTGACAGACATATACCGGCACATTATATGTATTAAGTATATAATACAGTATTTACCTTCCTTATGTCAGGGCAAACATTAATGATTAATGGTAATGTATAAAGGTATGGCAGTTTACAGCATCCAATCAGATTTTCTATATAATTGATGCAGAGCAGTCAGACCTGCAGAGATGATGATGGATGGATGATGAAAAGCAATGAGTTCCTGTGGTTTATAATTTCCATTGGGCTTCCGTGTTTAATAAACTGCATTGTAATCTCCAAAATGACAAATAAAAACATGCAATAGCTCTGGATGTCCTAAAAGGACAACTATTGTGAAAAATTGTAGCAATTTACATACACACATTAAAGAGGAGCTGTGAGCCATACTGTCTCAGAAAAGAAAACCACATATATAAGTAGATGAATACTTGCTCTACTTATATAACATATGGATTGCACTGTCCACGTTTTATTTTAGTGATTTTTCTACAGTAAAAAAAGAGAAAATCCTTCTTAGCATTTCCCATATTAAATGTGGCTATTTTGAAGCCAATCCTGATGTCATTTCCTTCCTTACTCTCCTCTGCCTGATTTGCCCTCCCATCACTATAGAAAGTGCACAGAGGTGTGGAAGGGGAAAACAGGAGGGAAAGAGGCTTCAGCCAATCAGGCTGCATTAGTTAAGTCTGAGGGAAAGTAGAGAAGCAAAAAAGGACAACCCAGCATGCCCTGCAACTTCCTTTTTGTGTACCAAATTATGTGTGTACCAAATAAGAGTCAGGTAAACTGGGGAATGATCATTTATCAACAAGAAAAGTAATAGTGATTTTAACTTTTGGATTGCCTGGTTAGCATCCTTATTACTTGTTTACCAGATAAAAATAAAGAATCGATTTTTGATTTTATGCCGGACAGTTACACTTTAAAGATGTGCATTTGTCACAGAGTAGGGTGCACTAGAAATTACTTCTTTCCTACATCACTGTCACTTACAATAGGTTGTAATAATCTGATAAATTTGTCAGTTTTTTTTGACTAGTCCATATCCTCATGGGGAATTCTCAGGTTTTATTTTAAAAGCACTTACTGAACAGCAATTGATCAGTCCAACTGTCAAGGTGCGTACACACATGCGAGTATAGTCGTTTGTAACGATCGTTCCCCTATCTTTACCAACGATGATCGTTACAAAAAACGAACCACCGACTATTAAGGCAAACGACGAACGAGCCAAATCGCTACAAAAGAAAGTTCTGTCTCGGGCGGATTTTAACCAACGACGATCGTTTGCAAAAGTAGTACATCGTTGGAAACGGTCGTTCGTACTAGGCTTGACATGCGCATTTCACAATTTCTCCGTGAAACTTCTCATTTTTATGCGCAGGCGCAATAGTTGCTTTACGTGATGTAACGTTCGTTCTAACGATCAGATCATTACACACCTTTTAAAACTAACTTTACTTAGGTCGTTCTTTCATCAATTAAAAGTTCGTTCGTCGTTCTCAACGAACGATCGTTGTCGCATGTGTGTACGTAGCATCAGAATGGAGTATAATGATCAAACGAGTAGGAAGCCTAGCCAACATCTTTGTATAGATCCTTTACAGGAAGTTTTGGTTTTTTTTTGTAAAGAATAAAGGAAATACTGAGAATAACCAATGAGAAGAATGACTAATCCAAAACCTCTCAGATGTGATATAGTGACAGTGATATAGGAAAAAGTAATTTATAGTACATGTTACTTTGGGAAAAATGTAGGTCTCATATGTATATATTTTACATTTTATTTACAAAATTGGTCCTTTAACTACATGAACTTTTACATAGGTATTACTGTGAAGCGGTATTAGAGCAGGGGTAGGGAACCTTTTGATGGCTACATCTGGCTCACATACAAATCATTAGAGGACGATTCACTAAGCTACACTGTTTAAGCAGAGCAGCTTAGTGTGGCAGTGCAAGTAAAATTTTCAAAGTAGGCGCACTACTGCTGTTGCATGCACTACTAACTTACTCACACTACCCCAAAATGAACAGCCACTCCAATTGTCCCACTCTGGACCCTGTCAGTGACTTTGTAGGACAAGATCCCCGCACTTTGGCCCAATAGGCTGCCTATCTATTGGGCCAATCAAAATGCGGGGATCTCGTCCTACATAATCAACCTTAAGTCAACTAGCTATTTGTACAAGCTGTTAGTCGGTATTTCTCCTGTCTAGCTGTTGGGGAAATTGCTGATGTTGCTGAAACCCAAGAGAAGCTGAAGACATATCTGACACTTCCGCTGATCAACTGTATACACATCACCATGGCAACAGGGACGTAAGCCCTACTTTCCCAGTTTGAAACATATTGTATGGCTCTCACGGAATTACATTTTAAAATATGTGGCTTTTATGGCTGTCTCAGACAAAAAAGTTCCTGACCCCTGTATTAGAGTATTAAGAGGTATTAACAGGTATTACTGGAAATACTCTATAGCTCGATACCTGTGCAAACGATTATTTTACACGGGATCACAGAAATAATTCGGTTATCTTCTCTGATATCCACCTAGCACTGGCCGCTTCAGTTCAGCACCTCAGGGAACATATTAAGCATGTGGCTTACCAAGAGAGATTAGTGCTAAACATTGTTAATACTCTTTACAGCCTTTTGCATAAGTTCTAGTTAATTATCAAAGCTTAATCAATATCTGCACACTTTCTCTCAGTTAAAGCAAACCTGTATTGAAAACAAGCTGAAGAGTTAATTAATTTTATGTGTAGTAGCAATGGTACACTACTGTATATTGGCAAACGTAAGGCCTGCCTTTACACACACACACACACACACACACACACACACACACACACACACACACACACACACACACACACACACACACACACACACTTTAAAGGATACCCGAGGTGACATGTGACATGATGAGATAGACATGGGTATGTACAGTGCCTACAGTGCCAGTGGGTATGTACAGTATCTACAGTCACAAACGTTTGTAGTGTGCATAGCTAGGTACTTGATTTCATACACTTGTGGCCATAAAAAAAACAACGCTAACATCTGAACTCAATGATTTGCATCGTAGTGTGTCATATGTATATGCACCTTCAAGATATTGCCATTACATGCGGCACACCGGATAGCCCAGGCATTTGAAGCTGTCCGCCACTCATGTACATAGAAGAAGGGGACTAAGTGGGAGTGCATGGCAGCAAAAAGAGCTGGTGGGACTGCTTGGGAGATGAGGATTTGCATGGCAGTGTGAAGGCAGGGAAATTATTGATTTCTATAATGCTGACATATTTTGCAGCGCTTTTACAAACTATATTATCAGGTACCTGTTGTCGCTCACAGTCTGATCTCTACCATAATCATATATCACTATTGTTGTAGACTGGGGACAATTTTGGGAGGGAAACCAGTTAATTTATGTATGTTATGGAATATGGGAGGAAACCCTGGGTGTGCCCATAGGAATCCAAGAAAACAACGGGAGAACAACAAACTCCAACGCATGTAAATACTGCAGCATGTCAATTCCTTACTCTGCAATTAAACATTTTTAGTTTTCCATGTATGCCTTGGCTTCCAAGGCAGTAATAGCTGTATCACTTTTATGACCAGGATGCCCAAATATTTGTTCATTGTACTTCATGTGGAACCTTCAGACATTAATTTTATGCAGTATTGACCTTTAATTATTCCTGTTCTTTAGGAGAAGGCAGCAGAAAATATGGATGGCTGAGCTGGTGCAGACATTCCCATAGAATAAGCATTCATGGGGAGTTGTGTAGGAAAGCACGGGGATTACTGGCTGTATCCTTGCTGGAGAGAACAGTGAGAACAGCACAGCAGAGGAGTCCACAGCATTTACTGACTGATTATTGGATCGCAGACAACGTACAGCTGAAGCCATCTCACAAATCCCTTAAGCACGGAACAGGCATATGGTGAGTGAATTAACCGGCTTTCACAGTTTGTTTTGTGCTGTGGTATTTACAAGACTTGCCGGGCAATTAAAAAGCTACGATTCCCAGTAAACATTGACTTACATTGAAGGATGAAATGTTGTATAAAAGTCTTCAACCAATTTAATAGCAAACTTAGCACAAAGAAAGTTGTGTGAGCAAATTAATGTTTGCATTTCATCTATAATCTTCCCAGTGCAGCTTTCATTACCTACCTGCAACCAAAGAATATAAATATCTCGCACAACCTTTAAATGGCCAGAATACCTACACGGCTCTCTAGCTTATACAAAAGACTAATCAACAGCAAATTCACATAAACCTTTTAGCAGCCTGTAATTGAGTCTGGGTGTACACTTGTGAGGATCCACGCGGCTGCCTGCGCAGGCAGGCAGCCTTTTGACCACTGTTCAGGTCTGCATTCTGCAGGTCTCTGGAAGAGAGACCTTTTGTCAGTATTGCAGCTTGCTGCTGAGGAATTTGCATATGTTTGTCATGCAGATTTCCTAGCCACATCCCTTGTGGGCTTGCTCTATAAAGAGCTATGTTTCCCACAGTAAGTTGCTGGTCATAAGAGTTAGATCCTTCGTAACACTCGCCTGGAGTGTCAGCCTTGCTCTTTGTTGAAGATTAGCCTAGAGTAATTCCTGGGACTGCACTAGGCAGGTTTCCCTAGTGCAGTTAGGATTGCTTATCTGTTTTGTTTGTCTGTTGCGATTGTCCTGTCCCAGCGGTGGTCGACATGAAATCGTTCTGTGTGTCTGGGTGCTAACCGGAACAGCGGTTGTTACTGGTAGCCCCTTCTGATCTGTTTCCCTGGATCGCACCAGCCTCTTGCGCTAGTGCTGTAGATCCTTCTGTTCTGCTACTCTGTACCTGGATCGCACTAGCATCTTGCGCTAGCGCTGTGGATCCTTCTGTTCTGTCTTCCTGGATTGCACTAACCACTTGCGCTAGTGCTGTGGATCCTTCTGGTCTGCTACTCTGTACTTGGATCGCACTAGCATCTTGCGCTAGTGCTGTGGATCCTTCTGTTCTGCTACTCTGTACCTGGATCGCACTAGCATCTTGCGCTAGCGCTGTGGATCCTTCTGTTCTGTCTTCCTGGATCGCACTAGCCACTTGCGCTAGTGCTGTGGATCCTTCTGGTCTGCTACTTTGTACTTGGATCGCACTAGCATCTTGCGCTAGCGGTGTTGATCCTTCTGTTCTGTCTTCCTGGATCGCGCTAGCCACTTTTCGCTAGTGCTGTGGATCCTATCGTTCGCTTATTCATGTTTTCGTGTGTCTGTCTTGTCTGCTACGAACGCTTGCTGGAGGCTCGGTGAGGTAACCGTTAAGCAAGCGCTCGCGTCCTCTGTTTCATGTTTGTCTGTCAGTGGTTAGTTAGGCGTGTTTGTCTCTATTGTGCTTATCACGTGGAGACCTCGCATAAACGCGTGCACTGTTGCGAATGAGTGTGTTTGTTATTTTCCGTATCTTCTCATTGTATGATTTGCTGTGCCTTTGCTACTCTCGTGCTCTGCCTTGCTGTAGCCTTGTGTCACCTCTGGCAATCGCCTCTCTCGCGATTGCGTTCCTGCTTCCTATCTGCTGTTGTGTATGCACCGTCGCGGGTTGGCGACTAGTTTGGTGCACACACATACACTCTGTCGCTTTGCTCTCTCTCCTTCAGGGCTATCTTGCCCTACGTTCCGTCCCTTCGTGCAATTCCTGTCTGGCGTGTGTGGCAGGGCAGAGGAGCTGTTCCTCTGCACTCCACAGCTCCATCTGTCGACAGGAATTTCCCTCTACAGGTGCATTGCACCTTTTGCTGGGTTTCCCGCAAATTATACGCTTGTGGAGGATTTCCGCAGTGTCAGCGCACGTCTTGTAGGAAGCAGAGGAGTTTGGAGAATCCCTCAATCGTTACAACACTAAGCCATTTTTAGGCATAGACAAACCAGGCAGATGTGACATCTGCAACTGCAGCTCAGCAGAGATTTGTCTTCCTAATAACGTCCTCGTTGCTCAATATCTTTTCAAAAACTATGTGTACCTCTGATTGACACCACATCTCAGTATGTTTTCAAAAACTATGTGTGCCTCTGATTGACTGCAACATCACTTCTCTTTAATCATCCTTTAGGCCTCTTTTCCACGGACAGTTGATATGCAGTGAAATGCCTCTCAAACTCTTACAACTGCCTGCTGCTGCCTGGCAACTGCTTGCTGCTGCCTGATAACTGCTCACTGCTGCCTGGTAAATGCTTGCTGAGCACACAGTTTAACAGTCCATGGAAAAGAGGCCTTATGCTGGGAATACACAATGAGATTTTTTTGGGCAGATAGATGGTTCGATAGATAATTTCTGACAGGTCCGATCTGATTTTTCGATCATTTTTCTGATCTCATAGAAGTGAATGGAAATTGATTGAAAAAATGACCAGACAGAAAATCTGCTGAAAAATCTCATTGTGTATTCCCAGCATAACATATTCACACTACAGAATGTGTTGGGTGGGTTAACTTCGTTATCACACACTGAGCAGGGAGGAACTGGACAGGAAGATTAGACTCTGCTGAGCTGCAGCTGTACACTCCAGGTGACGTGGGCGTGTTCCTGCGCTGGGCAGGTGCATGGCCGTGCATGTGCAGGCGACACTGACCCATCGCGGGTCAGTGACCCTTAGAGGCTGCCAGAGGGACCCTGGACAGGACCATAGCTGCGGTATGAGACAGAAATTACTTCTAGGTGCTTGAAGAAGCCCCAGATAAGTAAAACTACATTTATTTTGTGGCCTCGGAAACCTTTAAGGGAATAAAATATTTGCTGTAAATCTGACTTCCCGAATTCTGCATGCTAGTCACTAAGGCCTCGATTCATCAAGACTAATTGAATCAATTACCAACAGCTCGGTAAAATACCAAACTCGATAAGTTATTTCAGGACTCATCAAAGTTATCTACAGCTGTTAGCGAGCATTCGGTAATCGTTCGGTAATGATGCGATAAAACGGAAAAAAGTGCAATTCATGAAAATGGGCGTGGTTTAGCATTAAATTTAGGATTAGTTATCTCCTTCACTGCTCTGTCGTTATTCCTGTCAGATCATTGCTGACAGAGAAGATGGAGCCATTTGAAGTGGTTATCAGCTAAGAGTGATTTAAAGGCGCAGAGGGGCAAGAATAAGGTCTAGAACCATACCAATTTTCAAGAGAATGGATTTATTTGTTATACCAGGACATCACTATTTCTCTTGAATCATCTTGTAAGAGAACACAGGCAGTGCCAGAGTTAACTAGCACTAGCTGCACTACATTTTTTCAGAAAAGGCTCCTATCAAGCCGTAGCTGGCGAAATTGTGGGATTGTCCCAAGCCACTTCCAGAATCCTGGTCCAGGTGTTATGCCCTATTCGGAATGTTGCTACGTGGTGTTCAAAGGACTGCCTTTTTACCCACAATTCCAAGGGAATCTTATGGCGTTGTGTTAAATTACAGCTGTGAAATGGAAATATCGACACGTTACCGAATGGTTAACAATATTTTTTTTTCAAAAATCACTTTTTATTAAAGGCAAAGCATCAAAATACAAACATTGTCAAAATGTAGCAAAAATTACAGAATAAGGAATCTGTTGTTGAAAAGTAACACTGTACATCCATCTCTACTTTACCAATTTACAGTAGGAAGGGAGGGAAAGGGGACAAAAAAAAGGGGGGGTGGGAAGGGGAAAAAGGGGGGGGGTAAAGGAAGAAGGGTAACTCAGAAACATACCAATGAAAAATGCACATGTCTTATTGCATGGAGAACAAGGCGCAGAAGTACAAGTCTGTAGTCATACCAATCAATATGTTGGAGGGCTCAATGTATCTTAAAGTGGACAGAGCTGTGAAGGGCACAAGCATCGAATTTTGTGTGGTATTGGGGTGTGGAGGGGCAAGAGCGGGCAGACTTCTAAGCTAGAAAAGTGAGGAGGGCATCCGAGTTGCAAAAATCAATCCATACCATCCATCTGAGAGTAAATACATTATATTTGTCTTGGGCAGAGAGGAGGAGATCATCCGTTCTCTTTATATGGTTCATTTGGTTAATAAGCTCTGATAGAGAGGGGGCTAGCTGTTTCCTCCAGTTTCTGGCAATAAGCAGACGAGCGCAAATCAGAATGTATCGGAAAACACTGATTTTTTAGCAGAAGCCAATGAGCCCGGAATCATGGAAAGTAGTCCAATTTCAGGAGTACAGGGCATATGTTGAAGGTATAAGATTTCGTGCAGGTCGAGTACCTTTTGCCAGAAAGGGTGTAGAATAGGGCATTGCCACCATATGTGAAAGTAGGTGCCATCTGCAGAACCGCACCGCTAGCATGTACTAGATGTGTTTGTGTCAAATTTAGCCAGTCTAACCGGGTCTCTGTACCATCTGGTGAATAACTTATAGTTCCGTTCCTGAGCTACCACTGAGGGTGACATTTTATGTAATAGAATAAATGACTTATCCCAGTCCTCCAGGTCTATTTCTCTACCTAAATCTCTCTGCCAGGATTCCTGTAATTTCTGAAGGGCAAGGTCCCCTGAGTCAGCTATCAGGATTTTATAAGTTTGGGAGAGCATGCGTGATGGCTTGGAGGCCCGTGAGCAAAGTTCTTCAAACGGGGAAAGACGTCTATGCACATTACCGGATGAGAGCAATGATTTATAGAACTGGCGGAACTGGATGATGAGGAACCAGTTTGGGTGGGGAGAATCATCTCTACCTCTCCAGTTATCTGGCGACGTGAGGGAGGTAGACCCAATATAGTGCCTAATTTGTGGCCAACTATCTCTGCCTCTACCTATGAAATCTCTCTTGTGAACACCAGGACAAAAGTCAACATTATCCAAAATGGGTGTGAGGGAACTGGGTATGGCAGATAGATTGTATTTTTAGGACAAACTGTCCCATTTACTAAGTACCTCTGCAGACCAAAACTGAAGGATATTGAGAGGGGGTCTTTTACTTTTTCATGTCCAGAGGAGTGCCCGTTGATCTATTGGGTCTAACTTAGATTCCAAATTAACCCACTGTTTTTGATCCCTCCCATAAAACCAATCTAGAACTAATGTCAGAAGGGCAGCATCATGATATTTAGAGAAGTTGGGTAATCCCAAACCTCCATCCTCCTTGGATCTGAACAATAAGTTGATGTTGGTCCTGGATCTTTTACCCTGCCATAGAAAGGAGCTGATTCGCTGTTTGAGGCCTAAAAAGAAAGAACTAGGGGCCAGCACCAGGGCAGCCTGGAAAACATATAACAATCTTGGCAAAACATCCATTTTGATAACATTAACTCTGCCCAACCAGGATAGGTTACGTTTGTTCCATGCCACTAAGTCCTTATTTATTTTATCTACCAGGGGAGGGAAATTAAGTTCATACATTTTTGTGAGATCAGCTAGAAGGAAGATCCGCAGGTATTTCAGAGCCCCTGAAACCCACCTAAAAGAGAACGAGGATTGTAGATGTTGGAGCAGGTCAGAGGGTAGTGATATGTTTAGGGCTTCAGTTTTAGATACGTTCATCTTGAAGTTGCTCAAGGCTCCAAACTCCTCTGCTTCCTTCAAGAAACAGGGGAGCGTCATTAAGGGCTCAGAGATATAAAGAAGCAGGTCATCTGCTTATAAGGATAATTTAGTTTGGTGATCTCAATATTGTATGCCCTTAATGTCACGGTTGGAGCGAAGAGCATTTGCAAAATGTTTCATGCAAAGAATATACAGCAAGGGGGACAGGGGGCAACCCCGTCTCTTCCCATTGCCAATGCGGAAGGCGTCCGACAGGATTCCGTTGACTTTGGCTGAAGGGGAACTATAAAGTCTCAAGATCTTGTAAAGGAGAGAGGGGCCCAAACCAATTTGTAGGAGAGTCTCTTTCAGAAACCCCCAGTGAATCCTGTCGAACGCCTTCTCGGCATCTACTGAAAGGACACAGAGAGGGATGTTGTCTCTTTGGGCTCTATGGATTATTGATATGGATTTAAGAGTATTATCTCTAGCCTCTCGGAAAGGAGTGAAGCCTATCTGATCTGTGTGGATGAGGTTAGGTAGAATGGGTTTCAATATTTCTGCAATTATCTTGGCGAACACCTTGATATCAAGGTTAAGCAAGGAGATAGGGTGGTAACTGCTACAGGAATTAGGATCCTTTCCCTTTTTAGGAATTACCACTATGTGGGCTTGTTTTAGTCATCAGGGGAGCCAGATCTGAAGCAAAATGTTTGTAGAAGGCTGCGGAATATCTGTCTGGCCCAGGACATTTCCCTGGTTTGAGTATTGCTATACCCGAGAGTATTTCTGCTTCTGAAAATGGATCCTCTAAATCCTTAATAGTTGCTTCATCTATGACTGGAAGTCCAGTTTTCTGTATATATGATTTAAATTTTTGAGATAAATCCAATGGATTCATATTTCCGAATTTGCCTTTGATATTATACAGATCTTCATAATATGATTTGAATGTATCCGCTATTTGGTTAGCCTTATGCACTAAGGGACCTTTTGTGGGGGCAATAGAAGGAAAGTAGGTGGCAGTTTTCCGGTGGTGAAGATATCTTGCCAAGATTGTACCACATTTGTCAGCCTTTTCATATAAAACCCCCCAGAACCTCTCTCTCTGAGCTAGGGAACACTCGTCTAGGATATTTAAAACCGTTTGTCTACAGGCATTTAGTTGGAGTGTTAATTGCTGTGAGTTCGTGGGGTCTCTTTTAAGCCTATCTTCTAAATCTGAAATTTCAGTGAATAGATGTGACAGTCTGGCACTTTTCTCCTTCTTGAGGCGAGCCCCATGAGAGATGAGAACCCCTCTAACGGTAGATTTCAAGGCTTCTCATTTGAAGGTATCTAGAGTGTCATCAGCTTCATGTACTGGTATGAAGTCACTAATTGTCTTGCGGACATTGTCAAGGCACATCTGGTCATTTAAAAGATTAGGATTAAGCTTCCATGAAAAAGAGCCCTTAGGTCCCCCCCAGTAAGTCTAGAGCACAGAAGACCAGGGCATGGTCTGACCAGAGTCTGATCCCAATATGGGATGATGAAACCTTATCTAGTAGACTGTGGGAGAAGAAAATAACATCAATTCTACTGAATGACCCGTGGGGGGCCGAGAGAAATTGTATAATCTTTATCTCTGTGATGGAACACCCTCCAACAGTCCACCAGCCTAAGGGCATGTAATTTGCTTTTGATTTTAATGCACACGTTTGAGGATATGCTAGAGAGGCACCCTGAGGAGTCCACGTCCAGGTTTAAGCATAAGTTCAAGTCTGCACCTAATGTAACCTGTCCCTTGGCAAATGTTTCCAGTTTAGAGGGATACCTCAAGAGAGTTTGGCCCTGATTCTGGTTAGGCAAGTAAAAGGAGGCAATTGTGTATTGCTTGCCACAAATCTTCAGGTGTATAAAGATGTATCCACCGAAGGGGTCTATTCAAGTTTTAACCTCAGAGAAGGGGAGAGATCTGTGGAGGCCAATGGAGACACCTTTAGATTTGGAGTCAGGAAAGGTGCTATGGAACCACATATTGTAGTTTCGGTCTTTAATCAAAGGGAAGTTATCAGTTCTGAAGTGAGTTTTCTGCAGCATTAGAATTTTGACCTTGGCTTTATGCATACTATGCAGGATCTGAGATCTTTTGTTTGGACTATTAAAATCTTTCACATTGAAGGAGGCACATCCACACATCTCGCCCCTTGATCCTATATTCGTGCTAGCTGCCATGGCTTAGAAAATAATACGTTTGAGCAGCATACATTGAGGCGTGCCTATTACCATTGTACTTCTTAGGAGAGCATAAAATAGAACATGGTCCATCATAAGACATATTTGGGATAAACAGTGCATTTCTTGATGGAAAATAAAATGTGAGAAGAGCAAAAAAAAAACATAAATCAGCATTTTAAATAACCTATTGAACAAGTGCAAAATATTAATCACTTATATCAAGAAGCCTAGAATCACCAGGCTAAGATAGGTGGGAGGGTAGAAGCCAACAACACACTGGGTCTCACCACCTAAACCCCCAAGCAGGCAGGTTATGGGACAGTTCAGCAGCACAGCACAAGGGTCCACCCATCATCATGTGGTGATCAAAACAGTGCCCCACTTCAGAGGGACAGAGACGTGTCTCTTGAAAAGTGAAAACAGGAACGTGGAAAACAAGTATAAGCAGGATGGAGACTCACAGTCAATGTCCAATGTGCACTCCTAGTCCATCAGACTACAAGGTGTGTAGGAAGAGGCAAACTCCGTGTTGGAGTAAACCAGTGATCAGGCATAACGAGGCAATGGCAAGCCCAACAACAAGCCCAACAAGCCCAACGCCACCAAAAATGTTCAGTATAGGGAGTGCAGGCCCGGTCCAGGGGACCATCGGGCGTGTGCAGTGGGGAGAACATATTAACAGTCAAACTTGCCCAAGTGGAGAAAAAAAATCTTAATTGGTGAAAAAAATGAAAAAGAAGTTCAGCTATACTTATCCGGTACATGGGGCTTCAGGTCTATCCTCAGACCGACCAACTAGGCCTTCGTTTCATGGAGTCGCCTGACGAGGAGAGGGTGGATGACTAGGGCCTGATTCTCTTTCGGATGATCTGCCCCTCCGCCTGTTGTTGCTGCCAACTGTCGGCCATCTGCTCCTTTGCTGTAGAGCCTCCGGGGGTGCCTCAGGGGATGGAGGATCAAGGAGCCAAGCTGAAAGCTTTACCGTAGGCAGGTCGAGGATCTCCCGGAACTTAGCCAGGTCATTGGGCGAAGACAGGGAAGCTGATTTGCCTGTGTGATATACTTGCAGCTGAAAAGGGTACCCCAGCGATATGGAATGTGTTTGGCTCGTAAGACCTCCAATAGAGGGCAAACCGCTCTGCGTAGTTGTAAGGTAAGGCGAGAGAGGTCAGCCAGTATGGTGATTATGGCGCCATCAAAGTCAATGTGACCTTTATCTCTAGCAGCAATCGAGATGGCCTCCTTGACCGTGTAGTAATGCAGATGGCATACCACGTCTCTCGGGCGGTCTAAATTGGTGCTGACCGGGTCCAGAGTCCATCTTGATGGAAGAGTCTCTGGGGTTCCCAAGGAACATACTAAAAATGCCCGTAAGAGTGGGGATGAGATCTTATACCTTTGTATACTCAGGGATCTCTCTGATATGGAGGTTGTGCCGGCGTTGCCTGGTTTCTTGATCATCAATCTTCATATAGATGTCTTTGATGTGGTTAGAATGACGTTCAAGCAGAGCCTCATGTTCTTGCTGTTTCTTATCTAGCTTCTCTATCTCCTTCTCCAATTCCTCCACTCTGTGGCCAATATGGCGTATCTCCGATTTAACCTCTTCCAGCTCCCTCCGGTAGGTTGCCTCTATTCTGCTAACGTATTTCTCCAGATCGTTTTTGGTCGGGAGAGAACGGATATAATCATGGAGGTCAGTGCCTTCTGATCTAGGAGGCAAGGGTGGGTTAGAAGTGTCTGCACCTTCTAGCAACTCAAAACTCGGCATGGCTGCAGCCTTGTCTTGATGAGTAGGCACCTCCGCCATCTTGGAGCTTTCAGTGGTGCTGAGCGAGCGGGTGACCAGATGGAAAAAAGTTGGATAGTGGATGTTCAAGAGTGGTCAGAGTTTCTCCGCTCCTTCCTACTTCTCCTACCGCCCATAAGGGACCCGAACGGTGAGCCGATAAACGCTTATAGACAGCCTGGGAGAGACGGTGACGAGAAGCTCAGTTCAAGAGCGTCCTACTCGCACCATCGGCAAGCCACACCCCTGGTTAACGATATTTTATCGAAGTCACACCAAATGCGGAAAAACCTTGATGAATACAACTAGAAATTAATAAACTTCGAATTTGGTAATTTAACGAACTGGAAAAAGTTATCGCAAAGGCAATGATGAATCGAGGCCCTAAGGACAAACTACAAGCTCCATACAATCTTTGTGCATAAAAAAGCATGCTTAGAATACATCCATTTAATCAGCCTTTTTCTTTCAACTTCTTGTTTCGTTACACATTTCATAGAATGAATTATATTCCCAAGGTATAAAGTAGCACACATCAGCATCTATTCCATTTAACCAAGCTACACTTAAACCAGTACAAATCTAATTAATTTAATCTCATGTAGATAATAGATACACTCCATAATCCATGATCTGATTTTTAAGTAGAAGAATCTTAAACAAGTTTTAAATATATCAATGCAAAATGTTGCCTGCTCTCCTGAACCACTGAACGTTTGATGATAACAATATCTGAAAACTGTATCTACATTATTCATGCTTTCTGACCAAATAATTCCTTTTGGTAAGCAAAGAACCAGCTAATTATAATGCCTTTCCAGATCTCTACCATTCTATATCACAATCAAATGACTGCAGTGCAAGTTCCCCGCATTGAACGATTCTTATGAGAGAATTATACTTCCCAAACTGCATAAAAAATGGACTACTCCTACCTATGATGAATAGATCGAGAGACCACTATGGCTTAGTCCTCCCACCCCCTACCCTTCCCCCACTCTACATGCTGACTGGTAAAAATGTCTTGTCAACCCAAAAACAATCTATGAGGGTTGGTTCACACTACGCCAAATCTGACTACAGCAGCAGTGCATCTGCACAGCTGCACTAAAGAGGGATGACATCTATTGGATAAATGGCAACACATCTGCTGTCCAAAAAAAATCCTGCAGGTCAGCAGTGTCCATTGCAGTATCATAACGGACAAACCTGGAACCTGTGAAAACCGACTCATGGATGGCTCATATGAAAGCATACATCTTTCTAATTTAATATTTACGTTTGTGTAATACAATACAGGTCAGCTTGAATAACAGACGCCCTCCAGATACTAATTTTGCATGGTGTGAATTGGAGATATAACTATAGTAGTCTTCAGAGATTCATCTTGTGATCTTGTCTTATGGAGAACTCTGGCTTGTCGATAGGTATAACACCACACAGTAGGCACCAACCTGAGCTATGCTGTTGCAGGTGGCTTATTCCCTTTTCCCCCTTGGTGGACTAAGGTTTCAGTGACATCCTTCCAATAATTTTAGGGTGTTGTCTCTAGCCAAAGGTTAAAAGCATCATTTGTTTCAAAAAAAGTTTCAGGATTTAATTACATTTGATGGTATTACCCACTTACATTGATTTGTAATGTACTGACTTCCTGTGCTAATGTCAGATAATGCTTGGCTGGACAAACTAGCAGCTGTCAAGAGCAGATTTCAGAGTCATATGACTGGCTTTTTTAAAAAGGAATTTCTGTAGAACAGTTGCATTGAACAGTACAAGTCTGTGAATAATAGCATAATCACCTTTAGTAGCTATGCAAAATGCAGTAGAGTAAACTAGGGTTTTAATATTTGGTTGTCCCACTTTATCAGCAACAGTTGCAATACAATGATTCTGGAATATGGCAGGGAAGGATCTTTCTTAAAATGGTTTTTATTAGAGCCTGGAAGACAGGGAGTAGCCCCTAATATGCTTATGTGGCCCTTTCTTACTTTTGGATCTGGTGTGTTTTTTATCTAGCTGACCTGTATAAAGCGTGTTTGAGGACCTTTTTACACTTACCATGTTGCAATGCGCTGGGTTGCCTCTACATAACGTACCTCATCACAGTAGCCATTGAAAGCAACAGGACATATCACACTTCCTGTGGTGTGATGCGGTGCGGGTGCCATTTTAACATGAGCAGATCGCATCGCACCAAGTGTACAAGCAGCCTGAATTTTTGTGCATGTTCCTTTTCGGAAAAGGTTCAATTATGTTGATAGTTCATAAGCCGAAGGTTTTTCTTATGTCTTTTCTTCATCTTTTTTTTTATCATCTGGGTCCTGGAGACTACAGGATTATCTTTTACAGAAAATTAAAAAAAATGTATTTTGAGGTCTTTTATACTAACAACATATGATCTTAACAGCATTTTATATGACTTCACAGTAGAGGTGAAGAATAGCTCCAGAAGATTATATCTGGTAGATTATATCTGGTAGACAGAAGGCCTATATGGACAGAAGCACGTGATATTGTCCAAGAGGTTGCAACAAATAAGATCCTAAAATGAAGAAATATTAAGAAGGCATATGGTTGTCCACTGTGGCTTTAAAAGTTGATGAGAAAAGTAGGATAGCAAAAGCCAAAAGAGACACAGAAATATTTGCCAAGCTGAACACAGAGTTCCAGAAAATACTACACAGTGATAAGGAAGTTCATCTGAAATAAATCATTTCTCCACGTTTACGTATGTATAACACATGACTACAAAAAACTCAACGTACAAACTCCCGGAATGGAACCTGTTTGTAAGTAGGGGACCTCCTGTATCTTTATTTATCAGATCCTCTGGAATATCATTTGAGGGAGGCACATTGTGCTGCTTGTTGAGCGCTTTTAAGCACAGTTCTATTGCTGGACACAGTGATGTTTACTGTCAAAAGCTCTGGCAGCCATCAAGCTAAGGTCAAGAGCTCTTTATTTAATGAAATATATGAACATTCAGCCATTCAGAAATTGTACATTATAGTTTATCAGGTTGTCTTCTGTATTATACTGAATTTGTTTTGAGCTAAGAAACAAAGTCTTATGAAAGAACAAAACAAAGGAATTCAGGAGGGGTGTATTACTTTCCACAACACTGTACTTTCTCCAGGTGTGGTATTCTAGGGGAAAGGATTTCAGCCAGGCATCCTAATCATTTTAAAATGAGTTCAAGTTGGCAGCCTTTATGGTTTTATGAAATAAGGTGTACATTTAGATTCTAGGGGAAATAGCTGATAAACACGTGAGATGCTTATGCTGGCTTCTATGTCTATCTGACAGGGCAAACATGTGCATGTATATTTCAATAGACTGATAGAGTAAGTCCTCATACCATATTGGTAAAGCTTCCCAGTGCTCATACGTCGAGCGATGCATAGACAGATCGACAATGAGACAGATCTTGTTCTGTTGCCTGCCCATACACCACAGACCGAATTCCGATAGTTTTATCATTAAATTTATCAGAAATCGACCAGGCACTGCCGCTTCTGCCACATGCCTGGCGTAGTGTAAAATGTCGTTGGCAACAGGGGTGTCATGGGGTATGCTGGTAGTCATGCCAGAAGGACAGGTGAGAATTTACAGAGCACGGGTACTGTGGGGGACATTTTACATTTGGAAGTACAGTGGCCGGAGGGCTGTTGCGCATGTCAGGTGTCATCATTTCGAATGCTGTTACCACCGTGCACCAGATCGTGCCCTTTCGACCAAGATTTTTCCGCATGTTCCATTGATGCTTTGGACCAATTACAGCCCAAAATCGATTGGAATTCGATAAAATTATTGAACTGGATTGTCAATTGGGATGCAAAATCTCTAGTTGTATGGCCACCTTAAAATGCAGTGATTGCTTAATAAGATTGCAGTGTAGTGACAGCAGTATATGCTGGTCTCCCCTGGACTCTACTTTAGTCCACTCCTTTCGCTTACATAATTATTGGGCTAGTTATTATTTAGATAGCTGGTACTACTCAAAACTGTTTGCATGGTGTTAATTTACCGCCATTAGTCAGCTGATTCATTAAATCCATTACCCATTACAATTGCTGCTCTTTTTACTGCTGACTGCTCCATCCTCACCAGCAGGGTAATTACCGGCATTGCTGCATTACATGCAAAGATAATGACACAAACTAATTTATTTTTCATTGACCTGCTTCTCAATTGACTTCAACCAGCAGAGATAAATTCTCTGTTTAGAGGGGAAAAGCAGGCACTTTGGAAAACAAGTCTGTGAAAACAAGTAACGGATCCCGGAACACAACCTAAGACATATAGATTTACAGACTCATTAGGTTTCATGGTATAACAGTCTTTCATGGCTGCAGGTAAACTCTACAATAAGTGGCCTAGTTGTTTTACAACCTAGTGATTGCTTCAATTAACCAGTTCCAGAAGCGTTCAGTAAGCAGTATGTTCATCTTCTTTAGAGACACTATTGATTTTATTAGTATACAAGGACAATCAATTGATCTCTGGCTGTTCATTTAATTCCACTCGGCCTTTCGGTAAACTTGGTGAAATGTGGCAGGCATTCTCTTACATAGCAATGCATTGTGCCAGTGATAATTATCTGTTGTATCATGATCCTCATTTAGTCATCAGATACTTTACAGGGCCAGTATAGAGAAAATGAAAACGCTACTTTACATTATCTAACAATATAAAACAGCAAGGCTGCCAACAAGGAGAAAGACCCCCTTTTTCATTTTGTCTTTTCAACCTGTCAACATTTCTGTCATTACTTCTTTGAACACAGCTGCTGACTCGGGAAGTCATGACTTTTAGAAGATGTAGAGGCCAGTTAACCATGCAGTCTATGGTTAAGTTGTGTACATATGGGCAATAACCGTTGTCCATATGGACCGGAACTGATCCCTGGGGTGACAGATCTAGAATTGATTGCTAAATAGGCACGTTACTTAGCTACAGCTGAAAAACACATAGGGCTTGATTCACAAAGCGGTGCTAACAGTTAGCACACTGGTAAAAAGCCCTTTATCACGCCTAAACTCAGTTTAGGTGTGATAAGTTTAGGTGTGATAAGTTTAGTGGTGATAAGTTTAGGTGTGATAAGTTTAGGCGTGATAACTATAGCGCCAACTGGGTTAGCACTGCAGTGCTCAGCTTAATAAAAGTTTTGCACTAGCAAAGTCTGGTGCACTTTACATAGAGTTTAATGGCGCTGCTTTGCGTGCGGGACTTTGCTCGCGATATAAACTTATCTAAACTTATCACGCCTAAACTTATCACGCCTAAACTGGCTTTTCACCAGCGTGGTGCAATGGTTATCACGCCTAAAGTCTCTAACTGGGTTAGCACCGCTTTGTGAATCGAGCCCATATTGTTGCTATGAAGTGGGACAAGAGTGTGGGCAAAGTAAGGAGAGGAACAGTGTGCTCGTTCATTAGTGTCACTTACTGATCTGGCCTTCTGGATCAAGCGGGCTAAGGACATACCTGTACACGTGTGTACACAAGCATGCGTGATGGCTTTATAGAGGCAGGACAAGCCAACGGGGCATGGTTGAGGTAAGAGGCTCATGGCTAGAATTTCAAGTCAAGATGTCCTGCCAAATTTGGGAAGCCATAAGGACTCAGGAGAGCCCCGTTATTACCAATGGGGAAAGGTGCCATTATCTATAACCACACTCACTAACAATGCAATAGGTTATAAGGTTGTTTTTTTATAGATCTACATATGCACAGAGAGGGAGATACCGGTTGCTTGGCAGTTGGAATCAGCTTTTATTTCCCACAAAGCAACAAGGTTCACAGACAGTAAACTGTCAGGACCTAGGTGCTGACCTCACACCGTGGGAGGGGTTTTACCAAAGTATCAGCCATACAGACCCTCCTCATTATCTATTCAAGAAAAGGCAAGATTTCTCATGGGAAAAGGGGTATCAGCTACTCATTGAGATGAAGTTCAATCCTCGGTTACAGTTCCTCTTAAAATGACAGTGATCCTAACTTTTACCAGTAGAAGAGTGGCTGCATTACCACTTATCACCTTCTTGGTTTTTACAAGCTGACCACATTTTCATAACGTACCAATTAGCATTGCGCTACTACTATTTTCAAAATGCCTCAGTATATAATTTCAGATTCTGAATAGCAGTCTGTGGAAACCAGAATGCGGCAGCTTTATTTTTTTTTTTTAGCTTCTTTATACTTTGTTAGGTTTTATTCACAAAGCTGTGCTTTGAAGAACCCTGTGGTTTTTATTGCACTGCCATATTTTTAGACCTGGTATTTACATGGCTGTTAGACGGGTGTTCATTTTGCAATGCAAACAAGGCTTCTTCGCTCTCCCCTGTGCGTCGCTCCTAACTTCAGGGAGCACTAAGGCACTGATCATGAAGCAGGCTGGCATGCCGACCGACCTGATAAACCAATGTTTTAGTTGTCATGGAAATGAAAGAAACCTCACTGATTGGCAAGAAGCACCAAAAATAATCTGTGTTTTACAGGAAAATACAAGAAAGAGCATAAATTAAACAGGTTGTCAGCTTTTCCAAGCCTTGTTATTTTTAATTAAGCGTTTTCCAAGGTTACTTCATCACATCCGCTAAAAGTGGGAGATATTACACAAATTCTTTCAGCTGTCAATTATGAGGAAAATTCTGCTGAACGACTCTATGAACACATGTACTGAGTTGTTCTCATCAGAAATGTTTTTGTTCAGTTAATTAATATTAAAATAAAATGGGGTTAGGCTCTGAGGCCCCTAATTAACATTTAAAACTATTTTCCTGCCTAGATTTATTGTTATCTTTATGGAGCCACTTTAAAAGCCAAATAGATTTTTTGGAATTCAAGGCAGTTTGGGCAGAGCAGAGGTTCAACTAATTACCAACACCTTAATGAGACAATTAACTGCATATCAATTAATCATTTATTTAAATTGCTTTTATCTTTGAAGGAAGACGTACCTGTCTAGCATTTAATAGTTGGGTGTAATGCTATGCTCCACGCAAAACAAAAGAATATAATTTATTTAAAGTGTACATGAAATCATTACAATTTTTACACATAGTTAAAGTACACCTGAACTGAGATGTATATGGAGGTTACCATATTTATTTCCTTTTTAACAACACTAGTTGCCTAGCGGTCCTTGTGGTCTCTTTGCTTGCAGTAGTGTCTGAATTGCACACCAGAAACAAGCGTGCAGATACATCAGTTAGACTTCAATCAGAAACATCTGATTTGCCTGCCTGTTCTGGGTCTATGGCTAAAGGGATTAGTGGCTCAAAGTAAACCTGTAGCCAGGAAAAAAAAGTCTGATATTTACCACTGTAGATGCTTGCTAGGGGCTGGAAGAAGCCCCAGGTGAGTAAAATATGTTTAAGCCCCTCGCCTCGGAAGTCCTTTAATCTTCACGGCTGTGTTTCCCTCTGTGTACCAGCGCAGCTGCACTGTGCAGGCACCAGTGGGTTGGCACATGTACAGTAGCCCAGAGCCGCTCGTGTACGGACATAAAAGCGGCGCATGAGCAACTCTGTGCCACTGCACAGGCTGTACCCCTACAAAGTGCAGTCGCGTTCAAACACAAAGGGCAGCGTGCCCGTGAGCAATATTCAACATTAATAGTGAAAATTGTTAAGAGAGTCCCAGCTCAGGAACAGAGGGGCATAGGAAGATCGGGCCATCCAGAGACTTCTCCCTACTGATGTAACTATAACAAGTGTATTGAAGGAACATATCCCAAAATAAAACAGTTTAAAAAAATGAACACAGTGATAATCAGGCATATCTACACATATATACACAAGAATGGCTGATAGTCAATCAATGGTACCACTGTTTGGACCACTATGGGCAAGGTGGACCACACTGTAATAAACTGTCTATCTACAGAACTCAGCTAATGTGTCAATAAATAGCCTCCAATATGCTTGTATATAGTGATGGCCAAGAACTGGTAGGCAAGCTGATATAAAATAATGCCAAATAGTAAAAAGGGAACCAAAAAAAAAAAAGATCACCAACACCTTACCCAATAGTCAGAGTAGGCCGCCGATCCTGAGTCTGTTTCTATTTCCTCTGTTCAATCAGTACTTTGGCTTTGGCCAAGCTAAAGGTGGCCATACAAGATACAATAAAATGATCCGATTTTACGGCAATTCGATAAAAACGATCGGATCTCCCGAACAAATTGAAAGCTTTTTTTTTTTTTATTCGACTTAAAAATCCGATCGGATTTCCAGTTTTTTTCAATTTTTATCGATCCGGAATGCCAGATATTTTTCTTCAATCTTTCAAAAGATTGTATGGTGTGTGTTAGATTGTCAATTTATTAATATACACACCCTAGCAATTTTGTCAGAGTTTACAATCATTTTTATCATAATTGGGGAAAAATTGAACATACGTGTGTGGTACATTGGTCATATTTTTGAAATGTTACAATAAGTCAGAAAAATTGATTGCAATTCTTAAATTGAACAGACATTTAAAAAATTGTATGGTGTGTGGCCACCTCTCTCTTGAGATCGTGTCATGCTGTATAAGCTGTGTTGATGGGCTTCTAGTCAGATTCTGTACACAAAAAATCCTTCGACAAGCAAGACACTTCACATATGTATGTATATGTATCTCCATTGTGTATGTAGATGTCTGTCTGGAGTTCAACATTAATAGAAAAATATCGTTTACAAGTCAGATTTGTGCCACCATCCAATATGAGTGATCAAAGCTCAAGCGAATTAGTTTGCCCTCAGTGATTGGGAATGGATATAAACTGGTGCTTTCACATTAATTGCTATGGTTTTTTAAAAAGTTGAATAAATGGAAGGATTGCATAAATATTGTAATAAATGTCTTCTGCCACATTACAACTAAGTCTTGTATTATTTTAATACATCATGTAAATTTTGCTTGAACGATTCTCACATTAGTCATTAGTGTCAGTCCGGTTTCTTGGGACTCTTTGACACAAGACAAATGTTTTAATCAGCAGTGCAGCAGACTAATCCATCTTTGCGGAAGAAGAGTTGTCTTGAAAATATAGCTATCCTTGTCTACTGAGAACGGTGATATAGAATGGCTTACATGTTACTTTTCTCTGTTTAAAGCATCTTGATTGATGCAATGCCCTATAATAGTAACACAATCACTTTAAAATAGCTTTTTGAACAAGGCTGCTGGGAATCCCTGTGTGGCAGTTACAGGCATATCACCAGGGCGAAATAGCGACAACAAAGTCACAAGACATTCACGGCGGAGTGAGGAAATTCTGAGACCAGCATTTGTATTCAGCACACAGAGTACAGTGTCCTCCCTGCTGCCCACAGCCTATTAGAAAGCCTACTTGCATACCAAGCTGTGTGCGCTGTACAAGTGCCAGCCTAGCTTGCTGTGAGCATATATTAATGATATTAATAAACAAGCTCTACCCAATGCTAAACAGGCCCTAATGCTGGAAAGGAATGTGCAGACTCCCACCACATTTTTCAGCCATAATTCATCACTTTCAGAAGCTAAACTGAAAATAAACACAGGAAATTTTGATGTGTAAGAAAAGAAAAATCATGAAAATCTTTTTCATATAAAAAAAAATGAAATACAGCACACCACATGATGGAAGTAAACTAAAAATGCATTACATTCATCTCTAAATAACCTAGCAAAGACAAATGTTTCTAGTCCGGAGTAGACATTCCATGGCTGAGCTTGCTTTCTATCTATTAATCTGTACACAAGCTTCTTGAATAGCTGGTGTCATTTAAAAGGCACGGGTCAGGATCGCTTTCTCGAGCCATTTCCTACTACACAGACTTTTAGCATTCTAGGCCGCAGTCTTCTCTGACAGGTCTGTCTGTGCTCCGCCTCCCTGCACACTGAGCACCATAAGAATGCTGAGATGAGCAGTAGCCCTGCCAAAAGATTTTACAGTTAAAGGGGCACTACAGCAAAAAACTGTAATGCTGGGTACACACGTTGAGATTTCCCGTTCGATTCTCGGGATCGATTCGATTATTTCAAATATGCTCGATTGGATTCCGATCGTTTTTTTAATATTAAGTATCCAAAATCGACGGCAGGAACGATCAAAATCCGATCGAGCATGTTTGAAATAATCGAATCGAACCGCGAATCGAGCGGGAAATCTCAACGTGTGTACCCAGCATAAAATTTAAATTATGTGCAAACATATACAAATAAGAAGTAATTTTTTTCCAGAGTAAAATGAGCCATAATTTACTTTTCTCCTATGTTGCTGTCACTTACAGTAGGTTGTAGAAATCTGACAGAAGTGACAGGTTTTGGTCTAGTCCATCTCTTTATAGGCGATTCTCAGGGATATATTTATTTTCAAAAGCACTTAGTGAATGACAGTTGCTCTGTCCAACTGCCAAAAACTGTGTAGGGAGCAGAGAAGCTGGCCAGCATCTTTTTATAAATCCTTTTTAGGGAATATCTTTATAAAGAATAAAAGCCTTGCTGAGAATACCCTATGAAGAGATGGACTAGTCACTTGTCACTTCTGTCAGATTTCTACTGCCTACTGTAAGTCACAGCAACATAGGAGAAAAGTAATTTATGGCTCATTTTACTCTGGAAAAAATGTACTTCTTATTTGTCTATGTTTGCACATATTTTAAATTTTACAATTGTTCGCCATAGTGCCCCTTTAACCTCTTTAGCTGTTGTGTTTTAGGTCATAATAACAAAGTTTAAAAACAAGATTTGTAGCGGCCACTTTTAGTACTATGCCTGTAGGCGGGCCTTGAGCAATACCATACTATGCAGTGCAGCCAATTCCATTAGGTCATGGTTGCAATTATCAAACAAATGTCTCAATGCTTTAGTTGTATGTGCGAATCACAGGCACAGATCATTGGACCGTAAGAAAGAATGTAGTCACAGCATGCTTTGAACAGACAATTACTATTCAATGTTACTAGCAGGATTCAGGTTTTAGTTGAAATGGGGCCCTGGGCAAAAATAAATGAGGCCCCTTACATTTTCATACTGTACTGACAGTAAATGTGTGATCTCCACAGTTCCTGATCTGTGGGGCCCTTAGGGAGCATGGGGCCATGGGCAGCTGCCCAGTTTGACCCTATGAAAGCATCAGCTCCAACAGTATTTACTGGAAATTGACCACATATCGTTATACTCCCCCCACCCCCAATCAAACTCAAAGGGGCACTATGGTGAAAAATTGTAACATTTAAAATATGTGCAAACATGGACAATTAAGAAGTACGTTTTTTTTTTCCAGAGTAAAATGAGCCATAAATTACTTTTCTCCTATGTTTCTGTCACTTACAGTAGGTAGTAGAAATCTGTCACAAGAGACAGGTTTTGGACTAGTCCATCTCTTCATGGGGGATTCTCAGCAATGCTTTTAGTCTTTATAAAGATATTCCCTAAAAAGGATTTAAACAATGATGCTGACCAGCTTCACTGCTTGCTACATGGTTTTTGGCAGTTGGGCAGAGCAGCTACCATTCACTAAGTACTTGTGAAAATAAATAAATCCCTGAGAATACCCCCATGAAGAGATGGACTAGTCCAAAACCTGTCACTTCTGTCAGATTTCTACTACCTACTGTAAGTGACAGCAACATAGGAGAAAAGTAATTTATGGCTCATTTTACTCTGGAAAAAAATGTACTTGTTATTTGTTTATGTTTGCACATATTTTAAATTTTACAAATTTTCGCCATAGTGCCCTTTCAACAGTATTCAGTTTGTCAACATTATTTCCAAGAATCTATCTGTATCCGCATCTGAAGAAGGCTCAGTGTGCCCCGATGAGGTTTGCATCAAGATTAAGGTCCTATTAAAAGTCTGTGTTATAGAAAAACGTACATCCAGCTATTTTCTTTGAATCAGTGTACTAGGAATATCACTTTTGATGAGCCGCTTGTCAAAAAGAATTCCATGAGAGCAAAGTTTCTTATCAGAGCAGTGAGGCTAATTATTTGCTGATCTTAAACGCGTAGCCTTCAATGCAGAAGTCATTTTAACAAGTTCCGTCACATCATGTGCAGCAAAAGCCAGTTGAACAGTAACGGCTAAAGGTCTGAAATCAAATCGGTTGATGTCATTTTTGGTTTATACCGCTGAACTGACTCTGAAAGTGATTTCAATTTTTGTGAACAAACCTAAAGTCTCAGTTTATGGTGCAAATCAGCAAATGAAGAAAAACACAAATGTATATAGGCATACAGGTGTCAGTTTCCTTTTTCTCCATAGAGTTGGTTGAAAGGTTATTTTTACCACTGTGAGCTGGGGCTGTTCAAAATTAATTGACTGTACTTTGTGACTACCTCTCAGCGCAGGGAAAATTAGTGATGTGATCTGTAAAGGAGTGAGACTAATACAATCTTAGTTTTTCAGTCTTACTTTCATGTAGTATAAGAGCTTATCAACAATCTTTTCAAAGTATTTTCAATCTGTTGGTATAGATTTGGTAAATCTGTGCAATCAAGATTGTCTGGTGTGTGGCCACCCTTAGAAGCTGCCAGTCTTTGGAAGCTCCCGGGGACACGAGTGCTTCTGAAGCCTCCTGAGGGTTCTCAGATGTGTATTCTACCAATTGGTCAGGTACACACAACAGGGGTGACATCGTTGGAACGAGGGGAGCAAGAGAAGACAGGGTAGTCTCTATAGGATAAAGAGCATTCCCAATGAGGGGAGCAAGAGAAGACAGGGAAAGCTCTATGGGATAAAGAGCCTTCCCAATGAGGGGAGCAAGAGAAGACAGGGAAGGCTCTATGGGATAAAGAGCCTTCCCAATGAGGGGAGGAAGAGAAGACAGGGAAGGCTCTATGGGATAAAGAGCACTGGCGTAACAATAGGGGATGCGACCCCTGCCGTCGTGGGGGGGCCCGGGGCCCCCTAGGGGACTTTTTGGGGGCAGGAGGGGTCGCAGCATAAAAGGAGAGCTGTGGCCGAAGATCGGTGGGGAGGGGGGAAATTCCCCCCCCCCCTCCCTCACCTCGGGCACTCCTCTCAGCGCTCCCCTCCTTCAAGAAATCATTGGTGGTGCTCGTGGCAGCCACGGCGGCGGCGGCTGGCAAGCTGAGCACATACCTCCTTCTGGCCAGTCTCCGATCACTAAGTGCTTGTGTAAACAGGAAGTTCTATGAAGCACTTAGTGATCGAAGACCTCCGGCCAGAAGAAGGTATGTGCTCAGCTTGCCTGCCGCCGCTGCCACGAGCACCACCAATGATTGCTTGCAGGAGGGGAGCGCTGAGAGGAGTGCCCGAGGTGAGGGAGGGGAGGAGTTTCCCCCCTCCCCACCGATCTGCGGCCACAGTTCTCCTTTAATGCTGCGACCCCTCCTGCCCCCAAAAAGTCCCTGAGCGGGCCCTGGGGGGGGGTGCTTTCTAGGTACGCCCCTGATAGAGAGCCTTCCCAATGAGGGGAGCAAAAGAAGACAAGGTATGCTGTATAGGATAAAGAGCCTTCCCAATTAGGGGAGCAAGAGAAGACAGGGAAGACTCAATGGGATAAAGAGCCTTCCCAATGAGGGGAGCAAAAGAAGACTAGGTATGCTGTATAGGATAAAGAGCATTCCCAATGAAGGGATCAAGAGAAGACAGGGAAGGCTCTATGGGATAAAGAGCCCTCCCAATGAGGGGAGCAAGCGAAGACAAGGTACGCTCCATGAGATAAAGAGCCTTTCCAATGAGGGGAGCAAAAGTAGGCAAGGTAGGCTCTATAGGATAAAGAGCCTTCCCAATGAGGGGAGCAAAAGAAGACAAGGTATGCTGTATAGGATAAAGAGCATTCCCAATGAGGGGAGCAAGAGAAGACAGGGAAGTCTCTATGGGATAAAGAGCCTTCCCAATGACGGGAGCAAGAGAAGACAAGGTACGCTCTATGAGATAAAGAGCCTTTCCAATGAGGGGAGCAAAAGAAGACAAGGCAGGCTCTATGGGATAAAGAGCCTTACCAATGAGGGGAGCGAGACAAGGTAGGCTCTATAGGATAAAGAGCCTTCCCAATGAGGGGAGTGAGTGAAGACAGGGTAGGCTCTATGGGATAAAGAGCCTTCCCAATGAGGGGAGCAAGAGAAGACAGGGAAGGCTCTATGGGATAAAGAGCCTTCCCAATGAGGGGAGCAAGAGAAGACAATGTAGGCTCTATAGGATAAGGAGCCTTCCCAATGAGGGGAGCAAAAGAAGACAAGGTAGGCTCTATAGGATAAAGAGCCTTCCCAATGAGGGGAGCAAAAGAAGACAAAGTAGGCTCTATAGGATAAAGAGCCTTCCCAATGAGGGGAGCGAGACACGGTAGGCTCTATAGGATAAAGAGCCTTCCCAATGAGGGGAGCGAGTGAAGACAGGGAAGGCTCTATGGGATAAAGAGCCTTCCCAATGAGGGGAGCAAAAGAAGACAAGGTAGGCTCTATGGGATAAAGAGCCTTCCCAATGAGGGGAGCAAGAGAAGTCAGGGAAGGCTCTATGGGATAAAGAGCCTTCCCAATGAGGGGAGCAAGAGAAGACAGGGAAGGCTCTATGGGATAAAGAGCCTTCCCAATGAGGGGAGCAAGAGAAGACAATGTAGGCTCTATAGGATAAGGAGCCTTCCCAATGAGGGGAGCAAAAGAAGACAAGGTAGGCTCTATAGGATAAAGAGCCTTCCCAATGAGGGGAGCAAAAGAAGACAAGGTAGGCTCTATAGGATAAAGAGCCTTCCCAATGAGGGGAGCGAGACACGGTAGGCTCTATAGGATAAAGAGCCTTCCCAATGAGGGGAGCGAGTGAAGACAGGGAAGGCTCTATGGGATAAAGAGCCTTCCCAATGAGGGGAGCAAAAGAAGACAAGGTAGGCTCTATGGGATAAAGAGCCTTCCCAATGAGGGGAGCAATAGAAGTCAGGGAAGGCTCTATGGGATAAAGAGCCTTCCCAATGAGGGGAGCAAGAGAAGACAGGGAAGGCTCTATGGGATAAAGAGCCTTTCCAATGAGGGGAGCAAAAGTAGGCAAGGTAGGCTCTATAGGATAAAGAGCCTTCCCAATGAGGGGAGCAAAAGAAGACAAGGTATGCTGTATAGGATAAAGAGCATTCCCAATGAGGGGAGCAAGAGAAGACAGGGAAGTCTCTATGGGATAAAGAGCCTTCCCAATGGCGGGAGCAAGAGAAGACAAGGTACGCTCTATGAGATAAAGAGCCTTTCCAATGAGGGGAGCAAAAGAAGACAAGGTAGGCTCTATGGGATAAAGAGCCTTACCAATGAGGGGAGCGAGACAAGGTAGGCTCTATAGGATAAAAAGCCTTCCCAATGAGGGGAGTGAGTGAAGACAGGGAAGGCTCTATGAGATAAAGAGCCTTCCTAATGAGGGGAGCAAGAGAAGACAGGGAAGGCTCTATGGGATAAAGAGCCTTCCCAATGAGGGGAGCAAGAGAAGACAGGGAAGGCTCTATGGGATAAAGAGCCTTCCAAATGAGGGGAGCAAAAGAAGACAAGGTAGGATTTATGGGATAAAGAGCCTTCCCAATGAGGGGAGCGAGACACGGTAGGCTCTATAGGATAAAGAGCCTTCCCAATGAGGGGAGCGAGTGAAGACAGGGAAGGCTCTATGGGATAAAGAGCCTTCCCAATGAGGGGAGTAAGAGAAGACAGGGAAGGCTCTATGGGATAAAGAGCCTTTCCAATGAGGGGAGCAAAAGAAGGCAAGGTAGGCTCTATAGGATAAAGAGCCTTCCCAATGAGGGGAGCAAAAGAAGACAAGGTATGCTGTATAGGATAAAGAGCATTCCCAATGAGGGGAGCAAGAGAAGACAGGGAAGTCTCTATGGGATAAAGAGCCTTCCCAATGACGGGAGCAAGAGAAGACAAGGTACGCTCTATGAGATAAAGAGCCTTTCCAATGAGGGGAGCAAAAGAAGACAAGGTAGGCTCTATGGGATAAAGAGCCTTCCCAATGAGGGGAGTGAGTGAAGACAGGGAAGGCTCTATGGGATAAAGAGCCTTCCCAATGAGGGGAGCAAGAGAAGACAAGGTAGGCTCTATAGGATACAGAGCCTTCCCTGTCCATAGGTAAGTATCTAACTTTATTTCTACCTTTAAATATGGCCATTTTAAATATGGTGTTTGGGGTAATTGATGAACACTGATCTAGCCCCTAAAATTGCTGGCGCTTACTGGTGAGGAACCATTTTCTTTCTACAAATTTCTTAAAAAGAAAATGTTGTAATTGTGATGATTTGCTCAGCTGCCTGTGCAGACAGGCAGCCCTTTGACCATTGTGTAAGTTTGCATGCTGCAGGACTCTGGAAAGAAGAGTTTCTGTCAGTTTTGCAGCTTGTGCTTGCAGAGGAATTTGCATACGTTGTCATGCAAATTGCCTGGCCACATTCATTGGAGGCGTGTACTATAAGTACTATGTCTTTCCCACAATGCTTTGCTGGTCATTTCCCTTCCTTGCTCAGTTCCTGATGGACACTGCTGGAGTGTCAGCCATTGCTATCTAGTATAGTTAATTCCTGGGGGTTGCTTTAGGCTCCCCTTCTAGCCCAGTCAGGTTGTATTATCTGTATTGCCTGTTCTGTCTTGTCTTGCCTGTTTGCCATTGTCCTGTCCCTATGGTGGTTGACAGGAAGTGGTTCTGATCTATGTTCTTGGAGTGTAGCTGGTGCGGCGGTTGCTGCCAGCTATCTCTTCTGTTCTGTTTCCTGGGATCGCGCTAGCTACTTTGTGCTAGCGCTGGGGATCCTTCTATTCTGTTTCCTGGGATCGCGCTAGCTACTT
Organism: Hyperolius riggenbachi; assembly: GCF_040937935.1. Lineage (NCBI taxonomy): Eukaryota > Metazoa > Chordata > Amphibia > Anura > Hyperoliidae > Hyperolius > Hyperolius riggenbachi. The sequence goes on from NC_090646.1 coordinate 426,777,867, forward strand.
TGTGCGAGCGCTGGGGATCCTTCTGTTCTGTCTTGTCGGTCACGATTGCGCTGTCACCAACGGCGGTTGATAGCGAATCGTTCTGTCTTGCTGAGATCGCAGTAGCCGCTAGCGTTAGCGGCTGTGGATCTTTCTGATCTATGTTCCTGCTTGGATCACACTTGCTCTGGCGGAAGAGCGGTGGATCCTTCCTGCCTAGTTCTTGTTTTTCGTGTGTCTGTCTTGTCCGCTGCGCTTGCTACAGGCTCGGTGAGGTAACCGTTAAGCAAGCGCTCGCGTCCCGTTTCATGTTTGTCTGTTTATGGTTAGTTAGGCGTGCTTGTCTCTATTGTGCTTATCACGTGGAGATCGCGCATAACCGCGTGCACTGTTGCGAATGAGTGCGGTGTTCGCGGTTAGCTAGCGGTTGTTGTTTTCCGTGTCTCCTTATTGTATTTGCTGTGCCTTTGCTACCCTCGTATTCTATTCTGTTCTGCCTTGTGTCACGTCTCGCGATCGCACCTCTCGCGATCGCGTTCCTATTTCGTATCTGCTGTTGTGTGTGCGCGGTTGCGGAGTGGCGACTGGATTGGCGCACACACATACAACCTATCCCTTTTGCTCAATCTCATTCACAATCGCCTCTCTTGCGATTGCGTTCTGCGCTTCGTACAATTCCTGTCTGGCACTTGTGGAGGTACAGAGGATTGGTTCCTCTGCACTCCCCAGCGCCATCTGCCGACAGGAATTTCCCTCTACAGGTGCGTAGCACCTTTTGCTGGGTTCCTGCAAATTATACGCTTGTGGAGGATCTCCGCCGTGTCAGCGCACGCGTTGTGCGCTGATCACGGGGAAAGTTCCACAATCGTTACAGAATGACCAGCCCAACCCAAAACCCCAGTGTAGACGGAATTTCCGATTTGTACGATTTTGTCGAATATGGCTCTTGTACCTTTAAGAGATTTAAAAAACTTGAACCTGAATCAGCAGACGAATTTTTGTCTGAGTGTACGAAACTGTTAGCGAACCCTGAATTCCAATGCACCCCAGTGTCTACCTGGGCCCCCCAAATGGTCTACATTCTGTTGGGGGGCGAAATGTCAATGTGGGGTTATGATGTGTTAGATCATACCACCCTGAGTCAAAGACCCCTGGAATTCTTGGCCTTTTTAACCACTTCCCGACCGCCCACTACACAGGGGCGGTGGGGAAGTGGAGCCCTGTAGGACGGCCTCACCCACAGAGGCGGCAGTCCATTTAAGGGCATGGGCGGAGCGATCGCGTCATCCGTGACGCGATCCTCTGCCCGGGATCGAAGCACGGGCATTTTGTCTCCGCTCGCCGGCCACTTAGCAGAGCCGGCGAGCGGAGGAATCCGCAGGATCAGCCAATCCCTGAGTATAAGGCACTTTGTTAGGTAAACAAAGTGCCTTATACGTGCTTCCTCCTCGCCTCGTGGTCTCATTGTTCCAGAGACCACCAGCGAGGAGGAAGCACTTGTAAGTTTCACTGCACGCAGCTTGATTTTGCCCACAGCCTCCCTGATCACCCACCCCAGGCCTCATACCCCCCCTGATCACCCCAGCAGACCCCTGCCCAGCACCCTTGCACCCCTGCAAAACCCCCACCCCCCCCACCTGCCACTAACTAGCGACGCTGCCCCTTAGTTTAGGTCCCTAACTGCCTCCTAGTCACCCCTGATCCCCCCTCCCTACCTTTAGATCACCCCCACACCCCATCCCAGACTACCCCCCTGTATACTGTATACATTTGTATACAGCTACATTACCCTCTGATCCCCCTCTGATCCCCCTCTGATCACCTGTCTATCACCTGTCCATCAGCCCTCAGCACCCCCACCCATCAGAGCAGACCCTAACTGCCCCGCGGGGGTAACCGATCACCTGCCCAGGCCCTCGATTGCCCTCGTACCCCCCTTCTGATTACATCCCCTGCTGTTTGTTTACATCTGTCCTCCCCAGCAATCACTAACTGATCTTTGATCAGTAACCCCCTGTGTCTGCCTCTCATCAGATCAGGACTCAGTCTGCCCCGTGCAGGCTCCTGATCAACCCCCCATCCCCTCAAATCGCCCTCAGACCCCCCCCCTAATCACCGTCCAAGTGCATTGTATTTGACTGTGCTGCGCTTGTATTCGATTGTGCTGCGCTTGTATTCAATTGTGGTGTAATTGTATTTGATTGTCCCGTGATCGGCTTCGATTGCCCCGTGATTGTTTGATTGCCTGAGACCCCACTTCCCGCCACACCCAACCCCACCCTCCCCCCCACCACACCCAATCCCACCCCACCCCCCCCCCCCCACCACCACCTCCAACCACCACCTTCCGAGTGCATCAGATTTGCTTGTGCTGTGATTGGAGTCGATTGTGCTGTAATTGTATTTGATTGTCCTGTGATCGACTTCGATTGCCCCGTGATTGTTTGATTGCCTGAGACCCCACTTCCCGCCACACCCAATCCCACCCTCCCCCATCACCTTCCGAGTGCATCAGATTTGATTGGGCTGTGATTGGAGTCGATTGTGCTGTAATTGTATTTGATTGTCCCGTGATCGACTTCGATTGCCCCGTGATTGTTTGATTGCCTGAGACCCCACTTCCCGCCACACCCAATCCCACCCTCCCCCATCACCTTCCGAGTGCATCAGATTTGATTGGGCTGTGATTGGAGTCGATTGTGCTGTAATTGTATTTGATTGTCCCGTGATCGGCTTCGATTGCCCCGTGATTGTTTGATTGCCTGAGACCCCACTTCCCGCCACACCCAATCCCACCCTCCCCCCATCACCTTCCGAGTGCATCAGATCTGCTTGTGCTGTGATTGGAGTCGATTGTGCTGTAATTGGATTTGATTGTCCCGTGATTGTTTGATTGCCTCTGAGACCCCACTTCCCACCAACCCCAATACCTCTCAAATACTCCCTTTTTGCTAGGTAGGTGCTCTTTTTTTCTGGGTAGTCTCGGAGGAAAACCCCATAAATTTAGCAATCCAAAATGGCAAGAAGGGGGCTTTCCGATGACGAGGTATACAGGTACATGGACCAGTCGGATGAGTTCTTTTGGGAAGAATCATCCGTCGAATCTTCCGGGTCCGATTTTGAACCTGTAGAAAGCAGTGGTTCCCTGACCGATAGTGATGACGAGGCTATGGTCCCGGCTAGAGCCAGGCGTACCAGACCCCAAGTCGTTAGACCGCAGGTGGCGCAGGATCCGCCTCAAGGGCAGCAGGGTGGTGCTAGCGCTGTTGATAGTTTTCTTGGTGAGGCAGGCACCAGCAGCGCAGCATCTCCTGGACTTAGTGCCAGTGCTTCCGTAGACCCTGACGAAGTGGTGAGCGTCAGCATGGAAGTTGAAACTGGTACGGTGGCAAGTGCAGTAGTACCCCCGTCGCAGCCACCAACAAGAAGACGGGCCCGTAGTACCCATAGACTCCCAGAGGTGCTGGCACAACCAGATTGGCAATCCCCTGATTCCGCCGCACCCGTAGTGCCCCCTTTCACCGCCCAGTCTGGAGTCCAGGTGGCGACAGCTCATCTAGGAACGGCCCTAGACTTTTTGCAGCTGTTCATCACCCAGGTTCTCTTGGACTTAATTGTGGTTGAGACCAACCGTAAAGCCACACAATTCATCACCGAGCACCCGGAGAGCATGTATGCCCAGCCTTTCGGGTGGAAACCAGTCCAAGTTTCCGACATTAAAATCTTTTTGGCCCTTATCCTTCACTTGGGACTAATGAAACAGAATGTACTGCGGTCGTATTGGTCTACGAACCCAGTAAATCATGTTCCCTTGTACCCTGCTGCCATGTCCAGGACACGATTTGAGTCCATCCTGCGCTTCCTGCACTTCAACGACGACAAAACCTGTCATGAAAAGGGCCACCCTGCTTATGACCGGCTCCACAAAATTCGGCCCCTCATAGACCACCTGTCATCAACATTTGCAGATGCTTATATCCCTGAACAGAACATCTGCGTAGACGAGTCCCTCTTACGCTTTACCGGGCGCCTTGGCATCAAACAGTACATCCCAAGCAAGCGCGCCCGGTATGGGGTGAAACTGTATAAGCTCTGTGAAAGGGCCACAGGCTATACATGTCGTTTTAGGGTCTATGAGGGAAAAGACTCAAAATTGGAGCCGGTCGGATGCCCTGACTACCTGGGGAGCAGTGGAAAGGTTGTGTGGGACTTGGTGTCACCCTTGTTCCAGAAGGGGTACCATCTTTTTGTGGACAATTATTACACAAGTGTGGCCCTCTTTCAGCACTTAAAGTTAGAAGGAATCCGATGCTGTGGCACTGCGCGGCCTAGTCGCCAGGGCTTCCCCCAACGGCTCGTTACCACCAGACTTTTACGGGGGCAGAGGGTCGCCTTGCGTACTGAAGACCTGCTCGCGGTGAAATGGAGGGACAAGAGGGACGTTTACTTTCTGTCCACCATTCACACAGACACGACAGTCCAAATTCAACGGGCAACTGCGGTCATTGAAAAGCCCCTTGTCGTCCACGAATATAATGTCAACATGGGAGGGGTGGACTTCAATGACCAGAGGTTAGCGCCCTATTTAGTTACCCGGAAAACAAGACGCTGGTATAAGAAAGTGTCTTTTTATCTGATTCAATTGGCAGTTTACAACAGCTTTGTTCTCTACAGTAAGGCTGGGAGAACTGGATCTTTCCTCCAATTTCAGGAAGAGATCATTATGGACATCCTGTATCCAGGAGGTGCCAGGCCCCCCCCCCCAGATGCAACTAGCCGACTGCATGGAAGGCATTACGCCTATCAGCTTCCGTGTGCCCCAGGTCAACGCATCCGAAGAAAACGTTGCCGTGTCTGCAGCAGGGCTGGAACAAGGAGTGACACCGTTTATTATTGTCCCCGCTGTCCTGACCAGCCTGGTCTATGCGTAGGGCCGTGTTTTGAGAGGTACCACGAGCAGGTACACTATTAGAACCTAGGGAACTCCAGACACAGGAGTAGGCACACACTCAGTGGTCTTTCGCACATTGTCGCAGGGAGAGGAGAGGTAAGCTTGAAGACCAAACGGGTAAGCATAAAAATGGGAAGAAGGATCGGTTTCCATGCTTGATATTGCTGATCTGTCCTGGGTTGGCGATATAAGACGGCATGTTTGAATTTCCCTTGAGTGTGGACACCCCCGGTTTATATGTGATTTGGGCCTATGATGATGCTTTAATGCCACACAGAGTCATCTCTATTGGCAGGCATATTGCTGTATCCTACAGGCATAATGCTGTATACTAAAGTTCTGAGGCCCAGTCACATAAGTTGGTGGCTCACCCTGAGTGCAGGGTGGCACGGGGTGTCTCTCTCCTGAGGTTATCACTGCCATTGATGTGGAGGAAGATCTGCCATTGATGTGGAGCAAGGTATGTTTGCCGTTCATTTTTCCTTTCAGCCCAGAGTGCATTACTTGTATACCCAATATAAGGAGTATAGCAGAAACTCCTAATACTGGCCATACATGTAATGATTGCAGAGACCCTAAAATGCCAGGACAGACTCCACAAATGACCCCATTTTGGAAAGAGGACACCCTAAAGTATTATGTGAGGTGCACGGTGAGTTCATAAAAGATTTTAGTTTTTGTCACAAGTTAGCAGAATTTTTTTTTTTATTTTTTTTTAACAGTGTCATTTTCCGTTAACTTGTGACAAAAAATAAAATTTTCAATGACCTCACCATTCCCCTCATGGAATACCTTGTTGTGTATTCTTTCCAAAATGGAGTCATTTGTGGGGTTTGTTAACTGTCCTGGCAAGTGGGCGGGGTGCTAAATTTTGAGCACCCCTGTAAAGCCTAAAGGTACTTATTGGACTCTGGACCCCTTAGCGCAGTTAGGGTGCAAAAAGGTGCCACACATGTGGTATCGCCGTACTCGGGAGAAGTAGTACAATGTGTTTTGGGGTGTATTTTTACACATACCCATGCTGGGTGGGAGAAATACCTCTGCAAATGACAATCTTTTGATTTTTTTACACACAATTGTCCATTTACAGAGTTATTTCTCCCACCCAGCATGGGTATGTGTAAAAATACACCCCAAAACACATTGTACTACTTCTCCCGAGTACGGCGATACCACATGTGTGGCACTTTTTTGCACCCTAACTGCGCTAAAGGGCCCAAAGTCCAATGAGTACCTTTAGGATTTCACAGGTCATTTTGCGGAATTTGATTTCCAGACTCCTCCTCACGGTTTAGGGCCCCTAAAATGCTAGGGCAGTATAGGAACCCCACAAATGACCCCATTTTAGAAAGAAGACACCCCAAGGTATTCCGTTAGGAGTATGGTGAGTTCATAGAAGATTTTATTTTTTGTCACAAGTTAGCGGAAAATGACACTTTGTGAAAAAAACAATACAAATCAATTTTCCGCTAACTTTTGACAAAAAATAAAATCTTCTATGAACTCACCATACTCCTAACGGAATACCTTGGGGTGTCTTCTTTCTAAAATGGGGTCATTTGTGGGGTTCCTATACTGCCCTGGCATTTTAGGGGCCCTAAACCGTGAGGAGTAGTCTGGAAATCAAATTCCGCAAAATGACCTGTGAAAGCCTAAAGGTGCTCATTGGACTTTGGGCCCTTTAGCGCAGTTAGGGTGCAAAAAAGTGCCACACATGTGGTATTGCCGTACTCGGGAGAAGTAGTACAATGTGTTTTGGGGTGTATTTTTACACATACCCATGCTGGGTGGGAGAAATACCTCTGCAAATGACAATCTTTTGATTTTTTTACACACAATTGTCCATTTACAGAGTTATTTCTCCCACCCAGCATGGGTATGTGTAAAAATACACCCCAAAACACATTGTACTACTTCTCCCGAGTACGGCGATACCACATGTGTGGCACTTTTTTGCACCCTAACTGCGCTAAAGGGCCCAAAGTCCAATGAGTACCTTTAGGATTTCACAGGTCATTTTGCGGAATTTGATTTCCAGACTCCTCCTCACGGTTTAGGGCCCCTAAAATGCCAGGGCAGTATAGGAACCCCACAAATGACCCCATTTTAGAAAGAAGACACCCCAAGGTATTCCGTTAGGAGTATGGTGAGTTCATAGAAGATTTTATTTTTTGTCAAAAGTTAGCGGAAAATTGATTTGTATTGTTTTTTTCACAAAGTGTCATTTTCCGCTAACTTGTGACAAAAAATAAAATCTTCTATGAACTCACCATACTCCTAACGGAATACCTTGGGGTGTCTTCTTTCTAAAATGGGGTCATTTGTGGGGTTCCTATACTGCCCTGGCATTTTAGGGGCCCTAAACCGTGAGGAGTAGTCTGGAAATCAAATTCCGCAAAATGACCTGTGAAAGCCTAAAGGTGCTCATTGGACTTTGGGCCCTTTAGCGCAGTTAGGGTGCAAAAAAGTGCCACACATGTGGTATTGCCGTACTCGGGAGAAGTAGTACAATGTGTTTTGGGGTGTATTTTTACACATACCCATGCTGGGTGGGAGAAATACCTCTGCAAATGACAATCTTTTGATTTTTTTACACACAATTGTCCATTTACAGAGATATTTCTCCCACCCAGCATGGGTATGTGTAAAAATACACCCCAAAACACATTGTACTACTTCTCCTGAGTACGGCGATACCACATGTGTGGCACTTTTTTGCACCCTAACTGCGCTAAAGGGCCCAAAGTCCAATGAGCACCTTTAGGCTTTCACAGGTCATTTTGCGGAATTTGATTTCCAGACTACTCCTCACGGTTTAGGGCCCCTAAAATGCCAGGGCAGTATAGGAACCCCACAAATGACCCCATTTTAGAAAGAAGACACCCCAAGGTATTCCGTTAGGAGTATGGTGAGTTCATAGAAGATTTTATTTTTTGTCACAAGTTAGCGGAAAATGACACTTTGTGAAAAAAACAATACAAATCAATTTTCCGCTAACTTTTGACAAAAAATAAAATCTTCTATGAACTCACCATACTCCTAACGGAATACCTTGGGGTGTCTTCTTTCTAAAATGGGGTCATTTGTGGGGTTCCTATACTGCCCTGGCATTTTAGGGGCCCTAAACCGTGAGGAGTAGTCTGGAAATCAAATTCCGCAAAATGACCTGTGAAATCCTAAAGGTACTCATTGGACTTTGGGCCCTTTAGCGCAGTTAGGGTGCAAAAAAGTGCCACACATGTGGTATCGCCGTACTCAGGAGAAGTAGTACAATGTGTTTTGGGGTGTATTTTTACACATACCCATGCTGGGTGGGAGAAATAACTCTGTAAATGGACAATTGTGTGTAAAAAAAAATTAACAAATTGTCATTTACAGAGATATTTCTCCCACCCAGCATGGGTATGTGTAAAAATACACCCCAAAACACATTATACTACTTCTCCTGAGTACGGCAATACCACATATGTGGCACTTTTTTGCAGCCTAACTGCGCTAAGGGGTCCAAAGTCCAATGAGCACCTTTAGGCTTTACAGGGGTGCTTACAATTTAGCACCCCCCAAAATGTCAGGACAGTAAACACACCCCACAAATGACCCCATTTTGGAAAGTAGACCCTTCAAGGTATTCAGAGAGGGGCATGGTGAGTCCGTGGCAGATTTCATTTTTTTTTGGTGCAAGTTAGAAGAAATGGAAACTTTTTTTTTTTTTTTTTTCGTGTCACAAAGTGTCATTTTCCGCTTACTTGTGACAAAAATTAATATCTTCTATGAACTCACTATGCCTCTCAGTGAATACTTTGGGATGTCTTCTTTCCAAAATGGGGTAATTTGGGGGGTATTTATACTATCCTGGAATTCTAGCCCCTCATGAAACATGACAGGGGGTCAGAAAAGTCAGAGATGCTTGAAAATGGGAAAATTCACTTTTTGCACCATAGTTTGTAAACGCTATAACTTTTACCCCAACCAATAAATATACGCTGAATGGGTTTTTTTTAATCAAAAACATGTTTGTCCACATTTTTCGCGCTGCATGTATACAGAAATTTTACTTTATTTGAAAACTGTCAGCACAGAAAGTTAAAAAAATCATTTTTTTGCCAAAATTCATGTCTTTTTTGCTGAATATAATAAAAAGTAAAAATCGCAGGAGCAATTAAATAGCACCAAAAGAAAGCTTTATTAGTGACAAGAAAAGGAGCCAAAATTCATTTAGGTGGTAGGTTGTATGAGCGAGCAATAAACCGTGAAAGCTGCAGTGGTCTGAATGGAAAAAAAGTGGCCGGTCCTTAAGGGGTAGAAAGCCCTAGGTCCTCAAGTGGTTAATTCACAATTGGCTGAGATTACCTCAATTACCATACCCCCTTAATGAGTTGTTGTCAGCAGCTCAATCAGCTGTTCCATCTACTCTTTCATCCAAAGCCTCTAAGTCTAGTAAAAGATCTAGGAAGGCTTCCCAGCGGAAAGATCCGTTGCCCCTAGCAACCACAAATAAAGAGGTTATTTCTGTCAAGTCTGAAATGGGCAAAACCATGCAGTATGATAATGATGTTTATAATGCATCTGCTGATCAGTTTCCAGGTTTTCTGCCCCAACCCAAAGCTTATGTGGATCCTGCTATAGGTAGGATCGCACACTACATTAAAGCAGTTAAAAAATCTGTTTTTGTTTCTGAACTCCACCCCTATGGAGATTATTTGGATACTGGCCTGTTTGAACCCCCATTTGCTTCCTGGGATGTTGGGGCCTTGCTGGAGGAATTCGATTTTGATTGGAAAGCCTTTTGCGATTTTTACATCGCAAAAAGCGAAGATGTCTTGAATGCTTGTCTTGACTCTATCTACCTTCTGATTGATTCCGATGAATGTGACAAGGATGATGTGGATCTGGTGATCTATGTATGGCAAACGATTTTGGATGAGTTGCACACACACCAACCAATTGATTCCAATAAAGAGACATCGTTGTCGGATGATTGTTCCTGCCTTTCTGGGGTAAAGCATGTGAGCCTTGACTTTGTGCAATCTGAAATGAATGAGTGTGCCGCTGTGGTTGATTCCTGTGCGAATCCTGAAGGATTCGCTCCTGACAGTGTGCAGTTTGAATCTGTGCGATCTGATGCCTGTTTCTCGGATGTTCCTGCAGATTGTGATCGGCATGAGTCTGCCGGTTTCCTCAAGGATGTGTGGGATCCTTTGTCATTTAGAAACAGATCTTTGAGATCTTCCGTCTGTGACCTTGCTATGGGGAAAGTTTCTCGACTGTGCAGCGTCAAAAGTAAAATTAATATGCCTAATAAAGCTTGTCCTGTTGATGTCACTATTTCTTCTGCAGATGAGTCTCTGTCTCACCCTGTTCACACCTGTAAGGGCCCGTTGCCTGGGGACAGTTGCTCCAGCGTTTCGGTCCTAGATGCCTTGCAGTCTTCTCCGCAGATCGCGGAGGTTTGCGCTATAGAAGCGTCAGTTTCACAACCTAAAGTGAATTTTGATTCGCAGGTTTTGCGTTCTGATTCCTCGGATTCGACATTGTTAGCCGAATCTAAGAGTGAGACAGCGCTTCGGTTTTGCGAATCTGATGCTGAACCCTCTTTGCCTTATTCAGAGACGCTTTCTCTGAACCTGCCCTGTACCATGAATAACAATATGATGTCCAATCACACTGACATTTGTGAGTCCCTTTCTTGCTCTGAGGGAAGTTTTGACTCTCCACCCTGTACTCTGGATGAGTCAACATTGCCTTGTACAATATCTCCTGCCCTGCCCCTAGAGGCTCGTCTAGGTATTGCTGCTATTTTTACTTGTTTTTCTGCAGTTTTGGAGTTACAAGCTAGTTTGACTGCCACACAGAATTCTGGGTACAGTGAGAATGAAGTTAGGGAGTCAGTGTGTGTTCCAGTAAATATACCTGTACATTCCCCTCATGATGATGAGATCCAGTCTCAGGTTATGGTGGAACCATTCCTGGGACATCTGCCCTGTCCACAAAATAAAGTTCCAGTTTTGCCCTGTAACATGGATAGTTCAGAATCCTTTTTAGAAAACTTGAAAAATGATGCTCCTGAGGTCTTGTTGGATGTTCTGGAGGTCTCCGAGTTCCTCCCAAAGGGTGCAGAACTTGTAGGAGATGTCTCATGCCCCCTAAGTCCTTCTGAGGGGTTACCCTCTTCCGTAGGCATTGCTGCCTTGCTGGCTACCTTTTCAGCTCTGATGGAGCTTCACTCATATGTAGTCAAAGATGATATTATTGTCACAGAAATTTCTGAATTTGTATCCGAGTCTTCTTTTGAAAGTCCAGTGCCTGTGACCTCCACTCATGATGATTCTCTGTCCGGTACTGGTTTTGGTCTTGTCGTGCTGGACTCTGAGGTTGGCAGTTCCCCGACATGTCCTGAGGTTTCTCCTGTGCTGGTGTACCCCAGTGTGCTCTGTGACCCAGAAAGCCCAAGTGTGTCTCGGTTACCAGCGTACTCAGATGCTTCCTCGGTGGAGACATGCTCTGATATAGCCTGCCTGCTTGCATGCCCAGAAGTGGTCCCTGAAAGTCTTGATCTTGATGGGTGTCCTAGTAATTCTGAATCCGGAATTGTCATTGGTTCCATGGGGGTTCTTGGTAATTCTCCATGTGAGCCTGGTGATTGTTCTGCCATCTTGGGATCTCTGTGGAGCTTCAAAAGGTTCTGGGAGATTCCGGGAGAAATTTTGCTTGGTACACTGGATAAGATCAACGGTGGCTTTTGTGTTGTAAGGGACACTTCGAACAGGTATTGTGGCAGGTTTGGTATTTTCGGACGCTCCGTGGAAGGTGGTGGGTATTGTCTGGAGGGTGTCGATGGCTTCTTCTCTGGCGTTCACAGTCCTGATGGGTGTTATACTGAGACTGGTAGTACTGATGGGCATGTTTCGGTGGCTTCTGTTTCCGATGAGGTCGGTTTCGGGTGGACTGACTCTGGAATTGGACCTTGTCGGGCTGCCCCGACCTTCATGAGTCTTCAGTTTGAGTCTGTTGCTAATAGCAGTTTTGAGGGTCGTCTGGAATTCGACCCTGGAGGGGGGGGTACTGTGATGATTTGCTCAGCTGCCTGTGCAGACAGGCAGCCCTTTGACCATTGTGTAAGTTTGCATGCTGCAGGACTCTGGAAAGAAGAGTTTCTGTCAGTTTTGCAGCTTGTGCTTGCAGAGGAATTTGCATACGTTGTCATGCAAATTGCCTGGCCACATTCATTGGAGGCGTGTACTATAAGTACTATGTCTTTCCCACAATGCTTTGCTGGTCATTTCCCTTCCTTGCTCAGTTCCTGATGGACACTGCTGGAGTGTCAGCCATTGCTATCTAGTATAGTTAATTCCTGGGGGTTGCTTTAGGCTCCCCTTCTAGCCCAGTCAGGTTGTATTATCTGTATTGCCTGTTCTGTCTTGTCTTGCCTGTTTGCCATTGTCCTGTCCCTATGGTGGTTGACAGGAAGTGGTTCTGATCTATGTTCTTGGAGTGTAGCTGGTGCGGCGGTTGCTGCCAGCTATCTCTTCTGTTTCCTGGGATCGCGCTAGCTACTTTGTGCTAGCGCTGGGGATCCTTCTATTCTGTTTCCTGGGATCGCGCTAGCTACTTTGTGCGAGCGCTGGGGATCCTTCTGTTCTGTCTTGTCGGTCACGATTGCGCTGTCACCAACGGCGGTTGATAGCGAATCGTTCTGTCTTGCTGAGATCGCAGTAGCCGCTAGCGTTAGCGGCTGTGGATCTTTCTGATCTATGTTCCTGCTTGGATCACACTTGCTCTGGCGGAAGAGCGGTGGATCCTTCCTGCCTAGTTCTTGTTTTTCGTGTGTCTGTCTTGTCCGCTGCGCTTGCTACAGGCTCGGTGAGGTAACCGTTAAGCAAGCGCTCGCGTCCCCTGTTTCATGTTTGTCTGTTTATGGTTAGTTAGGCGTGCTTGTCTCTATTGTGCTTATCACGTGGAGATCGCGCATAACCGCGTGCACTGTTGCGAATGAGTGCGGTGTTCGCGGTTAGCTAGCGGTTGTTGTTTTCCGTGTCTCCTTATTGTATTTGCTGTGCCTTTGCTACCCTCGTATTCTATTCTGTTCTGCCTTGTGTCACGTCTCGCGATCGCACCTCTCGCGATCGCGTTCCTATTTCGTATCTGCTGTTGTGTGTGCGCGGTTGCGGAGTGGCGACTGGATTGGCGCACACACATACAACCTATCCCTTTTGCTCAATCTCATTCACAATCGCCTCTCTTGCGATTGCGTTCTGCGCTTCGTACAATTCCTGTCTGGCACTTGTGGAGGTACAGAGGATTGGTTCCTCTGCACTCCCCAGCGCCATCTGCCGACAGGAATTTCCCTCTACAGGTGCGTAGCACCTTTTGCTGGGTTCCTGCAAATTATACGCTTGTGGAGGATCTCCGCCGTGTCAGCGCACGCGTTGTGCGCTGATCACGGGGAAAGTTCCACAATCGTTACAGTAATGTTCCAAAGTTTACATTCATAAATAAACTTGAAAACTGCAAACACATGCACACAACACACGCTTTTTATTTTGCTTGCACAATTATGTTTGGCAAACATAAATGTAGACTAATCAAAAAAAGTTAATTTGCTGCACGAAGCTGTACTGGCCCTTCTGGATGATAAGAAAAATGAAAGCTTATAAAAGCTTACAGAAAAGAAAGCAATGATTTCTCCCTCTTTTTGCCTTGAATAATATCCGTTAAATAAAATATTAGGAATTATATTTGAATTATTCATTTGCTGAAAATCCATGCATCAAAGGCTCATACAGGGCTGAACTATAATGGAATCAACCCGGGCTTAGTTCTACTCATGAGGTGATGTTGTGGAAGCACTTTACAAATACAAGGGAAGTACAAAGCTGCACTTAGGCTCCTTCCAGTGCAGTTTCAAGGGGCCAGTAAAACTATAACACAAGATGACTTATATAAGATATAGGTACGTTGTGGAAATGCTGTTTAAGGCCCTTTTCAGACAGGTAGCTGAAGCCATTGAATTTGCCGTCTGTCAGCTGTTTTTTCTTAGAATCCTCATTATTCGCCGAGTATGCTATTGATGTTCCCGGAATTGGTTGTGGTACACATGGCAGTGACGGGAGAATGAGAGACATGAGACAGGCATACATACATAGTATTGGGAAAAGTACATTGATGCAGGTGAAAGGGACAACCAGAGTAAATTGATACAGGTGAAGGAGGCAACAGAACTTATAAGAGCGGAGCAAGTACAGCCCAGGAGGGCTTGGAAGTTCAGGTTGGGCCTCTCAACAAAAGAACTGTGCTGACCATGGGCTAGAGCAGGGCTTTTTAACCCTGTCCTCAAGTACCACCAACAGTGCATGTTTTGCAGAAAACCACAAACATTCACAGGTGAGGTAATTAGTGTCTCAGCAGAGCTGATTAACTGCCTCTGGATTTCCACAAAACATGCACTGTTGGTGGTACTTGAGGACAGGGTTGAAAAGCCCTGGGCTAGAGGATGTGCATGTGGAAAGAAGGTGTTCCTGCACCTCACAGTTCTGGGGGGGATGGTTCTGAAGCAGCAGCCTGATGGGAGGGGCTCAAAGAAGAGGCTACCTGGGAGGGAGAGGTCGTGCAAAATCCTGGTGGCTCTTGTCTTCATTCTGGCAGTGGAGGTGGTCAAGAGGTGGCAGAGGCATTCCAATGATCTTTCCCGCAGCGCTAATTACTCTCTGGAGTTTATACTTGTTGCTAAAGGTTGCCCTTGCATCTCAGACAATGATGAAAGAGAAAAGGATGGATTTGATTGGTGGTGTAAAAACTGGCGAGCAGCTCCCGTGGGATTCTGAATTTCTTCCAAAGGCCTCTTCTTTAATTTTTTTTGTAATTTTTTTTATTCTCTTTCAAAGGCCTGAAAAGGGCACATTAAAAGTGTACCTGAGACCTCAAAAGAAGTGTATACTCACCCGGGTCTTCCTTTAGCCCCATGAGCACTGATGTGTCCCTCACCGTTCTCCCGAGTGCCTCCATGCGGCCGCAATTAGTCCGGGGAATTTGGCTCAGTTACGCCAGTCGACTTTACTGTGCAAGCACAGCCCATCAGCAGTTGCATAAAAGAGCCGACTGGTGCAACTGAGCCAGATTTTCCGGGACTAATTGTGGCCGAACAGAGGTACTTGGGAGGACGGCGAGGGATGCATCAGTGCTCATGGGGCTGGAGAAAGTCCTGGGTGAGCAGAAAATCTTTTACTTTAGAGATCTCAGGTTTATAAGCTCCCCAACAATCTCCTCACCTAGCTGCTGCTGCCAGGTGTCTGTCTGTGTGTATGTATTAAGAAGGTGACTGCTACTTCTGTCAGTTGATATCACCTCTAAACCATGTATACAGACATTATTCTCATGGACTTCTCACTTCTTGGGAATACTGCTACCCTCTTTCTCTCCTCTCAATACTTCATTCAGATCTTCTGACCACTGGAGGGCACAAAAAAGTATGAACAGGTGTTTTTTCCTTTCATCTGTCCAAACCAGATGTGCCCATTGTGTAGACTGTGATCTACCAGTACATCTGGGTAGATCGCACACTGTTTGCCTGAGTGACATACGTGTCATACTCTGTCTATTGGATGAGATTAGTGCTTTATGCTGTCTTGAAGTTTTGCACAGCAGTGTGGAGGATTATAATGGTGCAAGGTGGGGAGCCATACATTTACAAGAAATATGCTGCCGATTACAATTTTGACAAACATTGAGTATGATATTGTGACACTATTTGGTCAACCACTGTTCTATTTGTCTTACAGAGAAGGACCCTAGGATGTGCATCTAATTGACTGGAAGCTTGTGGCAATCAATCAACTGCTGTGAATGTGCTGCAGTTGTAGTTTGCATCAATAACTAAACTCTACCTGGTATATCATTTTCAATTAATAATTTTCAAAGTAGTTTGCAAGCTGAAAAGTGTGAGTACCTCTAAACATTTCTGCACCACCTAAAGTGGAGCCAGATGATCTACAAGGCAACATAGGTAGGTGCCTAAAGCATGGCAGGGGTCCAGGGGTGTGACTGCCACCTATTCTGATCTCCATTTTACCTTAACAAAGAAGCTAAGTGGGCAGCAGGGGGAGACAAACATGCTATCTTGCCAAGAGCGCCAATTCATGTTGATCCTTCTCTGATCTGAACACTGTCAGTTTTACATAACAGTGGATGCCTGAGAAGTTAAAAGACTAGGATTAGTTGAGGTGAGCATTATTATTATAGGCAATCAAGAAGAAATGCAGAATATATGCACTTATCCTGTATGCCGCTGAAGCTACTGACTGTCGAGCTTCATTCTAGTAAAAAAGCAAAACAAAACAAGCAAGAGACAGCGATAAGCTAAAAACAAGGTTAGTAAGGTCAGCCAAATGAAAGAATTACATCAGATTTCTATTAAATCTGTCTTTTACTGCGACTGTACAGAACTGTAATTCATTAGATACAGCCCCTGACAATCTAGAAATGAATTTCCCCATATTAAGCCTGATAGCTTTTTGTTTAATTCACCAACGGCAATGCTGAATAGTGATATGTTATGGATTGCAAAGCAAACATCTGTTAGAATTTTATAAATAAAAAGCGTCTCACAGCATTTAGCTAATTATTTTCATCAACCACTCATATGAGTGTTTACCATATTATGCAATAAAAAATAATTTACGTCTACAGTACTTCAGCACACTTCAGAGCAAGTTTGGCTTTTAACTGAGAATAACAGTGAGCAGGCATAATGATAGCGAGGTGTTTAAAGTATAAGTGCCCTCTGAAGGCACAATGCCTTTAATTCACTAAGCATTACCGCATGTGGTAACGCAGAAAACAACACATTTTACTGAACATTTTGTGAAATGTCAATTTACTAGGGCTGTTACCTCATGGAAAACTAGAATTACTGACTAGTGAGTTGTATGAGGTTTTTTTAAATCCCTCTCCAGTAAAAAAATGATTCTCCCACTGCCTCCTCCCTCCTCTCAATGGTGTAATACTGTAAAATTAGAATAATCTATGTTTAAAAATAGCGCTAAATAACTGAAATATGATACCAGCAGGCTAAACATGTGACCTACATGGCTAACCTAAGCCCTCCTTTCCTCCATGGGTGGAGAAACATTACATCCTGTGTGACAGAGATGTGGCTGAGCTGTCACTCCCAATCCCTACTAATCAGAATGTGGAAGAGGGCATGGCTGAGCTGCCAGGAGTGGAACATGTGCATATCCCCAGTGGCAGTGGACTGTGAGAGGGTGTCTGTCAGTTGGGAAACAGCATGTGCTATCATGTGACTGCGCCGCTGATCAGAAATTACAGATATTTCGCTTCTTTTTTAAAAACAAAATATTGCTTTCTTAAAACAGAAAGTATTTGCGATAATTCAGGTTGGAGTGAACTCCGAGATGTCTCCCAGTGCATCACTGCTGAAATATGCAAATCACCCATTGTTGTCCCTGGAAGCTAAACACACCTCCAGATCCGCTACAATGCAAATATGTGTCAGCTTTTCAATATTACAGAGCCACAATAATCCAACATGCATACAGACTGTTTCGGATTGATTGATCCTCATCAGTGCATGGCATGGATTAATGTGGCTCTATGGGGTAGGACCAGTGGCGAAGCAATAGGGGTTGCAGAGGTAGCGACCGCATCGGGGCCCTTGGGGCAGAGGGGCCCCGAGGGGCCCTTCCTCAAGCACAATATCAGCCCTCTGCTTCCTCAAGCACAATTGGCCCTTTGCTGGTAATAATCACTTCTATAGATGCTTTAAATAGTAGTAATCATTAACAAACTGTTCCCCATCCCCTTCTTGCACCTCTGACACTGTGGAAATTAGTGGCAGGTATTGGTGCGCAGTATCAGTTGTTATGTATAGAGTGCTTGGGGGACCCCATGTAAAACTTGCACCGGGGCCCACAGCTTCTTAGCTTTGCCACTGGGTAGGACTTATCTTGTTGCACTATTGGGAGGTGGAGGGAGGCAGCAGAGGGATAGCACATTTTTTTTGTAAAATAAATTTTTATTATAGAAGTTTTGACAATACAATAAAGAGATCAAACAGAACAATAACAAGATTTCCTGCAATATTTGTTGTTGGGTAATACAATCACTGTAGAGGAACAATTATACTGAAAAGCATTTTCTGCATCTTTAAATGGTACATAACAGTGGTTCCAAAAAATGTAGTACAGACAAAGCAGTGAGATTTAAACCTAAGTATGCAAGGTTGTGTTGAAGTCTTAATGCTTAGTATAGTGTCTTCCGTCTACTGAGCATTCGTCTATATGGGTAGCTGTGATCTCCAAGGACGGATAGCACTTTTAGGCTTTATTCACACGGACGCTTGCCGGGCATACAGAAAAGCATTTGCCCAAGACACAGCAGGACATCCAGCAAGCATCCGTGTGTGGCCTTAACTGAAGAAAGCTATACATTAGCAAGAAAAAGTATGTGAACCCTTAAGAATTATATGGATTTCTGCACAAATTGGTCATACAATGTGGTATGCTTCAAGAGAACCCGAGGTGTGTTTAAAGAATGTTATCTGCATACAGAGGCTGGATCTGCCTATACAGCCCAGCCTCTGTTGCTATCCCAAACTCCACTAAGGTCCCCCTGCACTCTGCAATCCCTCATAAATCACAGCAGTGCTGTGAGGCTGTGTTTACATCTGTAGTGTCAGTCTCAGCTGCTCCCCCGCCTCCTGCATAGCTCCGGTCCCCGCCCCCCGTCCCATCCCTCCAATCAGCAGGGAGGGAAGGGATGCAGGCGGGGACTGGAGTTCTGCAGGAGGCGGGGAGAGCAGCAGACTGACACTATAGAGATAAACATAGCCAGCTCTGACAAGCTGTTTGTCAGCAGCGTGGCTGTGATTTATGAGGGATTGCAGAGTGCAGGGGGACCTTAGGGGGGTTTGGGATAGCAACAGAGGCTGGGCTGTATAGGCAGATCCAGCCTCTGTATGCAGATAATATTCTTCAAACCCACCTCGGGTTCTCTTTAAACTAATACCACACAAATAATTAAATGTTCCCTGTTTTTATTGAACACACCATGTAAACATTCACAGTGCAGGTGGAAAAAGTATGAAAAGTATGTGAACCCTTGGATTTAATAACTGGTTGAACATCCTTTAGCAGCAATAACCAAACGTTTCCTGTAGTTGCAGATCAGACCTGCACAATGGTCAGCAGTAATTTTTCACTATTCCTCTTTATAGAACTGTTTCTGTTCAGCAATATTCTTGAGATATCTGGTGTAAATAACTTTCTTGAGGTCATGCCACACCATCTCAATAGGGTTGAGGTCAGGAATCTGACTGGGCCACTCCAGAAGGTGTATTTTCTTCTGTTTAAGTTGATTTACTTTTATGCTTTGGTTCATTGTCCTATTGCAACACCCATCTTTTGCTGAGCTTCAGGTGGTGGACAGATGGCCTTAAGTTCTCCTGCAAAATGTCTTGATAAACTTAGGAATTCATTTTTCCTTCGATGATAGCAATCCGTCCAGGCCCTGATGGAGCAAAGCAGCCCCAAACCATGATCCCCCCACCACCATACTTCACAGTTAGGGTGAGGTTTTGATGTTGGTGTGCGGTGCCTCTTTTTCTACACACAACAGTGTTGTGTGTTTCTTCCAAACAACTCAACTTTGGTTTCATCTGTCCACAGAATATTTTGCCAGTACTGCTGTAGAACATCCAGGTGCTCTTTTGCAAACTTTAAATGTGCAGCAATGGTTTTTTTGGACAGCAGTGGCTTCCTCTGTTTTATCCTCACATGAACTTCATTATTGTTTAGTGTTTTACGTATCATAGATTCACTAACATGGATGTTAGCATATGCCAGAGACTTTTGTAAGTCTTTAGCTGACACTCTAGGATTCTTCTTCACCTCATTGAGCATTCTGCGCTGTTCTGTTGCAATCATCTTTACAGGACGGCCACTACTAGGGAGAGTAGCAGCAGTGCTGAACTTTCCCCATTTAGAGAAAATCGAGGACTGATGAACTGCAAGGCTTTTGGGGATACTTTTATAGCCCTTTCCAGCTTTATGCAAGCGTAGGTCTTCTGAGAGCTCTTTTGTGCGAGGCATCATTCACATCAGGCAATGCTTCTTGGGAAATGCAAACCCAAAACTGGTGTGTGTTTTTAATAGGGCAGTACAGCTGTAACCAACGCATCCAATCTCATCTCATTGATTGGACTCCAGCTGGCTGACACCTCACTCCAATTAGCTCTTGGAGATGTCATTAGTATTGGGGTTCACATACTTTTTCCACCTGCACTGTGAATGTTTACATGCTGTGTTCAATAAAAACATGGAAACATTTAATTATTTGTGTGGTATTAGTTTAAGCAGACTGTGATTGTCTATTGTTGTGACCTAGATGAAGATCAGATCACATTGCATGACCAATTTGTGCAGAAATCCATATAATTCCAAAGGGTTCACATACTTTTTTCTTGCTACTGTATTACATTTCAGATCGCCAGAAGAGTCACACCCAAGATAATCAATTCACACAGCTAAATAGGCATTTGCAGAAAGCAGCTAAGGCATTTACAAGAGGCTGTCAAATGATTATCAAAGCCTAGAACACTGAAGTGACAGTCGCCTCCCAGAAGCTGCAGGCAGCATCTATGAAAGCCAGATCTAATGCAAGGGTTTCACAAATGCCTATCCTTAACTCATCCATGAATGCTTTCATACAGACAATGGATAAGTGGCTTACCTTCTGTTAAACACTTTTAGAAATGATCTGCAACATGAACACGTGAAGCAACCCATATAATAGCCTGTGTATCATCTGGTACTTGGTGCTTTGGGAACATGTGTGAGTTACACCTCCACTCTCTCCTGAGAATCACACAAGACTGAGCAGGCTGGTAATTTCTATTTGGATGAAAGTAACATAACTACACATCTGTGATACTGCGGCATTATCACATTATTCTCTAAACCAGCTAAGATGTGATCTGACTGCTAAACAACAGGCACCATTTATTTTATTCTTGCAGTGTCTGTTCACGCCATTTCTATAATAGTGCATTCTGTTGCATTATAATACAGCAGAATGCACAGCCAATCGTGCAAAAAAAGGACAAACTCTGTGTGTGGGTGTGCGAGTGTGTGTGCGTGCGAGTGTGTGTGTGTGCGAGTGTGTGTGTGTGCGCTCTCTCCCTAATGAAACCGCATCTCCATGTAGACAGACATGCTAGCAGTGTGTCCCTTGTAGGAAGTAACAGACTACTCAACAAGCTCATGATGAACCAGAACTCCTAGGAGTGTGTAAGGGGCTACAAAGGATCAAAAAGCCCTCTTACTAAGATGTTTGAGGTGGGCTCATAAAATAAATAAAAGATATATGCTACCTGATCGGGGGGGGGGGGGGGGGGCGGATCAGGCAGTCGCCGAAAGCTCCGATCTCCACCACTCCTAAGACCTGCACTGCGCCACTTTCATTTTCGTGACCTCTGGGTCACGACGCTGGAAGGAGAGCGATCTCTCTCTCACAGCAGCATGTAGAAAGGCGGGCGAGCGGCAGGGGGCACAGCCAGGAGAGCTGCCCAAGGCAGGCGAGCGGCAAGAGGCACAGCCAGGAGAGCTCTGGAAAGCCTACAGGAACACTCCTAGTGGGAGTTTTGAGCAGGGAATCCCTCTCCTCCCATTGCCCTCCAAGATAGTGACAAATATTGCCGCTAATTTCAGGGGGGCTATAGCGCAGCGGTGTGGGGGGGGGGGTGTCAGAGATCGGCAGTGGGGGGACACAGAGGCATGTAATGAGGCAGAGAACATGCCTCTGTGTCCCAGCTGCTCCCCAGGGAACCGCCTCGGGTTCTCTTTAAGCAAAACAAAAATTTGCCTTCTTAAAACAGAGGGTATTTGCTATAACTCAGGTTGGAGTGAGCATATGATGTTTCCCATAATGCGTCACTGATGAATATGCAGATCATCCTTTGTTGTCCCTGTAAGCTAAACACACCTCCAGAACTGCTGGAATGCAATTGTAGGAAGGTAAAAACACAAATGATAATCCTGAAAAAGGTATTCAACAGTAATCAGAGCAGACACTGACAAGGTTGGGAGTGTCAGAGCTTCCTGACAATCACTCAGTGTATGCAGTATACAGGTGGTGGAAAACCAGCAAAAACTGTGCCTGCTCTCTGCAGGTAATCTCTCCTGCAGAAAGGAGAGTATACCTGAGCCGTCTGCATTGGAAGCTAGTGCAAGACAGAATGAAGATTCTAATCAAAATAGGAATACAACTTGGGCTTGCGGTCAGTATTGAAAATTCCTAACTGGCTGCAAAAATAGGGAAACTGAACATTCAGTAACTTTAATTTGTGCAGCACCGATACATGTTTCTAGCACAGATGAGCTACATTTTCCCCATAGCTCAGGGGTACAGGTTACCATAGGAATAAGATCCATAAACTACTCTTGTTATGAAACAGGAATTAGGATTCGGCATTTGAGCAACTCAGGCCAGGGGAATTCACTGACAGAGCAGATGCAGGAAAATAATTAAGGAAGTCTTTCTGGAAAGTGAAATTCTGTATCTAGCTACATTTACAAGCTAAATATATTTTGTGTTGCCAGATGGTAATCCGCTAAAGGAAAAGAGGATCTTAGCTGACCATCTGGGCTGCCTCTGAAACTAGTGCTGGTGCCCTCTTTATTAAATGCAATCTATTGCAACAATTGTAGCTTATACCTGCTATAGAGGGAATACTTACTATGGAAATGCATGCACATTACAATGCAGGATTAAATGGCAGGATCGCTGACAACTTTACATATACAGTATGCATGAGATCCATTGGTACGGTAAGCTCCGGCTAAAATTATAATACCAAAGACAATCTAAAATAAATTGGTTTGACGTATCAAACTAAGCCCCCATTCTCAAACATCCCAGGGACAGTAGCTACTGAACATTATACCTTCTTTCTAAACCTTTCTGATCTCACAACTGTGGTCCTACTCAGGCAGGGTTTCCTCTTTAGCTCAAACTACCAGGCAAGGTCCTGTATGGTCTGGCACTTTAGCAGACACAAAATATGCTGCATTGACTTCAAAGGAGAGGCCACACTAAGCAGGCTGAAGGCGGCTTAAGAATGGAACTAATCTCTTCATTGCAAGCATTGATTACAGTGAGAGTTGTGTCTATGACAGTTATTCTTCTCACTGTATTTAACCTTCCAGGCGGTAACCCCGAACTACGTTCGGGGTAAGCCGCGCAGGAGGATTTCTCAGGCCCTGCTGGGCCGATTTGCATAATTTTTTCTTTTGCACTTTGCTAGCTGCGTGAGCACACCGATCGCCGCCGCTCCGCCCCGATTCGCCGCTATTCGGCGCGCCGCCTCCCCCCAGACCCCTTGCGCAGCCTGGTCTATCAGCGCCAGGCAGCGCTGGGAGGTGGATCGGGACTCCCGATGACGTCACGACGTCGATGATGTCGGTGACGTCATCCCGCCCGTCGCCATGGCGACGGGGGAAGCCCTCCAGGAATTCCCGTTCTTTGAACGGGATTTCCTGATCGCAGATCGCCGGAGGCGATCGAAGCGGTTGGGGGGATGCCGCTGCACAGCGGCTATCATGTAGCGAGCTCTAGGCTCGCTACATGATTTTAAAAAAACAAATAAAAAAAAAACTGCTGCGCTGCCCCCTGGCGGTTTTCAATAGACCCCCAGGAGGGTTAACTCAGTCACTAAATAATGTAGCTTAATAAAACAACTTTAAGTTGAGATACAGCATTCTGTTTCCTGTGCAGGAGGGAAAAGGAAAGAAAAGCACAGTAGTCATTGCGCAACTATTGAGTAAAAAGCTAGGTGTTTATAAAAATGTTACTGTCCAGAAGCGAATGCATCAGGGCTGCTCATGCTCACCTGGGTCTTCTTCCATGAAGCAGGTGATTCCGGCTTCGAACGTCAGCTGCGTAGCATCTGGAGCTGCTATAGCAGTAATGCTACAGTCCGCAACCTGCGCTTGGGTACTGCGGGGTTCCAGTGATCGCCTTTTACAAGTGTACGTCTATGGGAATGGACTACAGCTCTACTGCTAACCAGTGCATTAAGTGTCCACCTTATACCTACATACTACAATATTGATCAAGATTGCATGCAAGGCCTTGGTAACAGTAGCAGCCCTGGACCATGGATATGGATACAGGACTATAGTGGGCTACAATAGCCTGTGCAATAAAATGGCTGGTGGAAATGGTGTATGAGGCGACTAAAACTGATGCCATCTCATAACCAATAACAGACTCAGGGACAGTCGACACTGTACAGGGTAGTAAAATGCCAGCTCGAAACCATTCCATGTGATCACATGACTGCTACTTGGGGTATAAAAAGTTATCCTGAATTTATTAAGTTTGGTATATGTCTATGTTTATCTTGCATGGGTGAGGGTAGCAGATTTGCATATCATTTTGAGTGCTCTTAATATACTTTAAAGATGCATATCCTGATCTATTATCTGACGCTTCCTTCAGCTCCATACAGGCCGTGGGCTTCATCGACATTCTCCTGAACAGCTCAGTTTCTCTGCCATCTAGCCCAGTACATTTCCTAGTCACACTTTACTGTATATGCGCCACTATTGTGCATGCGCAGTACGCTCCTGGCCACAGAGACATGATAGGGGCTTGCGCATGGCCAGGCATACACAGTGAAGCATGACCAGGAAAGACAATAGAGGAACAGAGCGACCTGGGAGGTGGGCGTGGAGCCCACAGCCTGCATGGTGCTGGAGGAAAGGACCACTGTCGCGAAAATCGTAACATTTAAAATACATGTAAACACATATAGTTACATAGTTACATAGTTACGTAGTTATTTTGGTTGAAAAAAGACATACGTCCATCGAGTTCAACCAGTATAAAGTACATACAATTAAGAAGTACATTTCTCCCAGAGTAGAATGAGCCATAAATTACTTTTCTCCTATGTTGCTGTCACTTACAGTAGGTAGTAGAAATCTAACAAAACCGAGAGGTTTTGGACAAGCCCATCTCCTTATGGGGGATTATCAGGATTTTGTTTATTTTAAAAAGCACTCAGTGAATGGCAGTTGCTCCGTCTAACTACCAAAAAAGTGTGCAGCGAGCAGAGAGACTTGGCCAGCATCATTGTATAAATCCTTTTCAGGGAATATATTTATAAAGAATAAAAGCCTTACTGAGAATCCCCCATGAAGAGATGGACTAGTCCAAAACCTGTCGGTTCTGTCAGATTTCTGCTACCTACTGTAAGTGACAGCAACATAGGAGGAAAGTAATTTATGGCTCATTTTACTATGGAAGAAACATATTTCTTATTTGTTTACACATATTTTAAATTTAACAATTTTTCACGACAGTGGTCTTTTAACCACTTAAGGACCGGGCTGTTGTTTGCTGATCTGTGCTACGTGGGCTCTCCAGCCTACAGCACAGATCAGCAGTGAGGCAGGGCGACCAGACTTCCCCCCTTTTTTACCCACTAGGGGGATCACCTGCTGGGGGGGCCTGATCGCCGCTGCTCCGTGTTTCCGAGCGGGGGGCCTCCTCAAAGCCCCCCTCCGCAGCGATATTCAGCCTCGCTCCCTTTCCCTCCCTCCCCTCCTTGCTGTGGGCGGCACAGCACGGCGATCCGTCCTGCGCCGCCTCTGATAGGCTTCAGCCTATCAGAGGCCGGCGATCCCCGGCCTCTGATCGCCGATCTCCTTTATGATGGAGATGTATGATGTAAACAGCGGGGATTTCTTCCCCGCATGTTTACAATTAGCCTGCGAGCCGCGATCGGAGGCTCGCAGGCTGTTCATGGAGACACCCTCCGTGAACTGACATGGAAAGGCCGCTCGTACCATGTCATTCCACTTACCAAATGCCGCCGCCTATCTGTGTTAGGCGGTCGTTAAGTAGTTAAATGGTACAATATTTCCCTTTATGTAATGTGATTTTATGTAAACAGAAAGTATTTATCAATTGTTCCTCTTCAGATACGATTGTAAATTCCAACATTTCAATTGACATAATTCTGTATTCTAATCAACCATAGAATCACTTCACACTGATTTTCTTCACATACTGCTTGGTTTTCTGTATTATACGTTCAGAAAAGTCTAATCAAATGAATGCATCTGAGGAAAATATTGTTCTGTTAATGAGCACCTTAACAAACAGAACAAGCATACAGCTAGCGCATGTCAGGTTATTTGCATGCTATATAGACAGATGATGGCTCAAAGGATGCCAGCTTTGGAGCCTGTACATTGAAAAACACACCAGCAATGGCAGATATGTCTCCAAACAAAATCATTTTAACAGAGGCCAGTAATGAACATACTAATGAAATGTACAGACTATTCAATTAGGTAATGCAGACTGCACTGATTCCGTAAATAATTTACTTGTCTAGAGCAATTCACATGGCCTGGTCAGTTTAAGATAAAATATGAGCAGATGCTATGTGTTATTGCACTTCGCAATTTGACTTTGCCTTGCTAAATACACACCATAGCATCCAAAGCTTTAGAACACCATACACTAAAAACTTTCATTTTGTTACCGGTACCCACTCTTACAAAAAATCCAAATATTACACTGATATTCATCTTCTATATTTACCATTCATTTGAATTTTTGTTGTTATGTATAGTGCTATTTTCCACTATCATATACATTTCACCCTGGACAGAGTTAATTCTTATTAGGATTCCTATGCATGGTGTATTTGGTCATGTATCGCTGGTTGCACGATAGCCGTTTGTTGCCATAGCAACAGTGGATTTCTCACCAACATCTGAAATGTGCTTATTGCTGTATGCTGAATAAATTTGCCATGTTTTTTTCTCTTTATTTTAACCAAAAAAATGCAGGCACTTCTATTGAAAGCTGACTTCAAACTCAAATAAAAAAAAACAAAACAAAACATTTTTTGATGTTTAAAGCTGATCTTTAAATAATTTATTTACAGAAATTCAGTAATGAAAAGCTGCAAATAAAGTAACATTCATGATTTTCTAAAGTCTTCTTTACAGTTTTTGTAATTACATTGGAATGTAATAATGAAAAGTATGAAAACAAAATGTGCATTAAATTAAATGCGTCTGAAATAGAAAAAACAAAACTGAGTCTGCACCACCAACAATATGCCGCCTCCCCTCCAACGTCCATGCAGTTAAGCAGCTCACCTGTCTTTGGCAGTGGCACAGTTAACATCTTGGGGAAGTCAACTGCGGTATCCAGAGCAGCAACCCCTCCCTTACTGCTAACAGGCAGGATGTCAGTCACCATGGAGATATAACTGCAGAGGGGATCACAGTGAAATCCCCCTCCCATATCACTGCCAGGGCCAGGTTTTATGGGGGAAGGAGTAATAGGAGGCTGCAGCTATTAACACAGCGGTCCTGTTGGCTGTTGAAGGCTTGAAGCTTCAAATGTTTAGAAAAAAAAGTTTTTTTTAAAGCGAACCTGAATTTAGAACTTTTTCTCTGCTGTAAAAGATAAGAAACAGCATACTGTAATAACCTTTAAAGAAAAACGTTTCTTTGTTACAGCTGATACAAATCCTGCAATAAATCTGCATCATGTCTACTTCCAGCTTTCATAGAAGCAGACATATGGTTGACAGCCTGTGTGTACTAATTAGCTGTTCTGCCGAGGCAGCCAGCTGACACAGGAACTGCAGACTTGTGTGATTTTGTGAACATCTGTAGCCATTGAAATGAGTAGAGAAAATGTGCATGTGTAGGTACCCCTTTTCATCACCAGGCATCATACTTGTATTTTTTTGAAATTTGTGTGCTGCTTCCCTGCTGTGCAATGCTTGGCAAAGACTTTTCTTACATGCTGTGCATGCGTAAATGTGTGTACATTGCGTTCTTCCCAAAACACCACAGTCCCAACTGTAAGCCTTATTAACTCCATTGTCCACATGCAGGTTTAATGACCAGGAAAGCAGAGCCTATGAGTACAGGGCATCACTATCTGACCACTACTGGCCCACCTACCTTGCAGCAAAACCTCCAATAACAGTATTCTGCCACCACACAATCCCTAACCTTGAATGTCAGTGTGTGATCCCTTTTTCTTTCTTTGACTGCCCTTTTGAATAAGCCCTTAAGCTTATGTTAGACCCACATATGAGCACAAAGGGAGACAGTAATGGAAGGATTCATGACCTAAAGGGTTTTAAAGGGGTGAAGGGGATATGGAGGCTGCAATATTTATTTCCTTTTAAACAATACCAGTTACCCAACTATCTTGCTGATCCTATGTCCCTAATGCTTTTAGCCATAGACCCTGAACAAGCATGCAGCAGATCAGGTACTCTGACTCAGCTGACTCAGGTTTTATTGGATTAGCCATATGCCAGTTCCAGGGTTTTTACTCAGACACAACTTATGCCAGAAGATCAACAGGGCTGCCGGGCAACTGGCATTGTTTACAAGGAAATGAATATGGCAGCCTCCATATCCCTCTCACCTCGGGTTCCCTTTAAGACCTCATTTGGTACCATTTAAAGAGACTCTGTAACAAACTTTTCAGCCTTAGTTCTTCTATCCTATAAGTTCCTTTGCCTGTCCTAATGCGCTCTGTCTTACTGCAGCTTTTCCTAATTGCACAGTGGCTGTGTTATCTCTGTTATATGCTCTAATCTGTGTTCTTCTGTCGGCACAGTCGGGCTAAAGCTGGAATGTGTGGAATGTGCAG
The DNA here is from genome assembly GCF_040937935.1 of Hyperolius riggenbachi. Classification (NCBI taxonomy): domain Eukaryota; kingdom Metazoa; phylum Chordata; class Amphibia; order Anura; family Hyperoliidae; genus Hyperolius; species Hyperolius riggenbachi. The sequence goes on from NC_090646.1 coordinate 426,806,509, forward strand.
GGCTGCTTGTGATTGGATAGAAGCGATACACACCCTCTGCAGGCCCCTTGCACACTCTGTATGACTCACATACTCTGCTTATGTGAGCCTATCAGAAGCTGGTTAGTTTGTTTGTAAACACTGCCTAAAACTGTTAATTAAAAGCCAGGTTTGCAGCAGAGAGTGGCAGAAACAGCACAGAGGGGCCCAGGAGAACATAATGAATAGAATGGTATGCTTTTTGCTGTAAAAATGTTAGAGTACAGATTCTCTTTAAATCATCCTTGTTGCATTACCCATTGATTTCAGCACATACACTATACAGGGCCAATTACAACATGGAATATTCCAATTGCACAGATCCCTAATGTCTGCATTGCTTATTGTATGGGTTTGCACAGGACAATGCACCATGCTGATCCCATGATCACATGCTGGAGTTCATCACACTTGCTCCACTCATGCAATTATGCTACCAAATAAAATACACTTACCCAGAAAATTATATCTCTAACTGCGTTGCTTGATGACCTAGAACCTAATATCGGCAATTAAACAAATGACCACTGGGCACAGATTTCTTCTGTGACATTTTACATACATACTGAGAGTAATTACCACATTATATATCAAGCAGAATAATAGCTGATGCAGAAGATAAAACCCATCATAAAGGATGAAAATTTTTTTTAAAGCCCTGTGGGAAGCCAGTGATATAAATCAGGAATGCTTGCTTGATATAATAGGAAATCTCCAGACAAATTAAGCTTCCTTCTTTATATAACAGAAAGTCAAGTATACTTGTCACAGCAGCGCAATGCCAACCAAACTACCTCATTGTTGCAAGTTAGATCACGTATTGCTTTCCATGGAGGGGAGCAATTTTGGAGTACTCATTGTTAAATATACAGAACTGATGGACGAAATCTTCCTGGGCATTGAAGATACACCGTTGACAGCTTAATTTCAATGGAAGAACTGAAGAAGCTTAAAACTGAAGTTACCCTTCTGCTTTTAGACAAGTGGTGTAGATAGAAGAAGATTCAGAAGACCCGCCCATTGGTACCTGATCCCAAGTGACTGCAACAGCATGTATGAGCGATGTATAGCACTTAGTTGTTGACAAAACTTATTTGCCATCAGCACCACAGCTTCCTCCATGCTCTGCTGGCTGCTAAACTGTAGACCATGCAACCCCACTCCACTTAGATCAATGGAGAATCAGATACTGTATGTATATCTGACTTCAAAAATACAGTGACTGCTTAATTGCAGCAGCACAAGTGACTATTTTTGATTGGTTTATTTCATTTTTATTAGGGGTGGGACGACGAATCCGGCGAATCCACGAATCCCTCGAATATTAGGAAATATTCGAGATTCGTGGATTCGAATCCCGACGCCATTTTCCACTATACGAATCCGCCGAATCCCGACGCCGCATCGCCGCGCATCCGCCGCTCGCACTCGTCCTCCTCCGACCCCCCCGCGCCTCCTCCGCTCGCCCCCCCTGCCCGCATCCACTCACCTATCCATAGCGGAGCGCAGAGCGGCAGACCTCTCGCCGACTTCCTGGTTCCCCCTAGTGACCGGCTCTTACAATGACATTATCAGTAAGAGCCGGTCCGGCCACTAGAGGGAACAGGGAAGTAACGAAGAGGTCTGCCGCTCTGCGCTCCACGGGAAAGGTGAGTAGATTATTATGCAGGGGTGAGCGGAGGAGGCACGGGGGACGGAGGGGGCCGTGGGGGGGTTGGCGAGGGAGGGGGGTTCTATCTACCTACCTACCGACCTAACACTATCCCTACCTACCTACAGGCCGCTATACCTACCTACCTACAGGCCGCTATACCTACTTACCTACAGGCCCCTATACCTACCTAAAGGCCCCCTATATGCACCTACCTGCCTACCTAAAGGCCCCTATACCTACCTACCTAAAGGCCCCTATACCTACCTACCTACAGGCCACTATACCTACCTACAGGCCTCAATACCTACCCACCTACCTACAGCCCCCTATACATACCTACCTACCTAAAGTCACCTATACCTACCTACCTGCCGGACACTATACCTACCTACCTACAGGCCACTATACCTACCTACCTACCTACCGGCCACTATCCTTACCTACCTACAGGCTGCTATACCTACCTACCTACCTACCTACCTACCGGCCGCTATACCCACCTACCTAAAGGCCCCCTATACCTACCTAAAGGCCCCCTATACGTACCTACCTACCTACCTAAAGGCCCCTATACCTACCTACCTACCTAAAGGCCCTTATACCTACCTACCTACAGGCCACTATACCTACCTACAGGCCTCAATACCTACCTACCTACCTACCTACAGGCCCCCTATACGTACCTACCTACCTAAAGGCACCTATACCTGCCTACCTACATACTTACCTATACTTAAGGCCCTATACCCTGCGACCTATACTGAAGGTCCCTTTACCTACCTACCTACCTAAAGTCCCCTATACCTACCTACCTACATACCTACCTATACTTAAGGCCCTATACCCTGCTACCTATACTGAAGGTCCCTTTACCTACCTACCTACCTACACTGAAGGCACATGTACCTTACTACCTATACTGAAGGCCCCTATACCTAGCTACCTACCTATACTGAAGGCACATATACCCTGCTACCTATACTGAAGGCACATATACCCTGCTACCTATACTGAAGGCCCCTATACCAAGTTACCTACCAATACTGAAAGCACATGTACTGTGCTACCTATACTGAAGGCCCCTATACCTTGCTACCGATACTGAAGGCACATGTACCTTGCTACTGATACTGAAGGCCCATATACCCTGCTACCTATACTGAAGGCCCATATACCCTGCTACCTATACTGAAGGCCCATATACCCTGCTACCTATACTGAAGGCCCATATACCCTGCTACCTATACTGAAGGCCCATATACCCTGCTACCTATACTGAAGGCCCATATACCCTGCTACCTATACTGAAGGCCCATATACCCTGCTACCTATACTGAAGGCCCATATACCCTGCTACCTATACTGAAGGCCCATAAACCCTGCTACCTATACTGAAGGCCCCTATACCTTGCTACCTATACTGAAAGCTACCAATATTGAAGGCACCCATACCTAGCTAGCTATACTGAAGGCACCTTTACCTCGCTACCTATGCCTGGGTACCTATACTGCGGGCAACTATACCACGGATCGCACAATTTTTATGTGCAGGATTCGTTAGATTCGGGATTCGAAAGGTTCGAGATAATCGAGAACCTTTTTAGATTCGGATCCGGATTTGGATTCGAAGAAATTGTGGATTCGTCCCATCCCTAATTTTTATGGACTAAGCACTGCTATTACTGTATATATGTTATTTATGATGGCTATTATCTGAGAAATAGAACATTTTATAATATGTTCTCTTTTAATTACAGTTAAAATTTATTAGGAGTCAGAGTATTTTTTAACAACTCCAACTACCCAAAAATTGCTCCGCCTCCAACTCCTTGATCATCATGGTCTCCTTGCTTATGGCCCATCACCAAGCACATTTAAAGCAGACCTGAACTATTGCACAGCACACAATGAAAAGTCTTTATTCCACATATAGTTGCTAAAGAAATGAATTGCTCTGTGTTCCTGTGCTTGTTTAGCTAGATCAAAGTGTCTAATTAGTTCTTATCAGCAGCTGTGAATAGACTACTATATGGAGAGCTGCCTTGGCAGAGCTTTCCTGCAAACACTGAGGCTTAACCCTTTTAGTGTATTCTGCAAGAATAAAACCAAGTAAAACTTCAGGTTAGGATTTCCATAAATTGGAATGTAGAATGTTTTCCCATAAATGTTAAATGCAATTCAGTGATTCCACAATACTACAGGCGAAGAATTACAACCTGACACAGGCCAGAAGATGTTCTGTTGATTAACAATGTTCATTGAGTACTACCAAGTTGAGCTATGGCTTGATCTAGCAGTAGTCTATGCACAATTCCTACCAGCACAAATTCCGGTTACTGGCAAATGATACAGCTTTATAACAATGCAGCTCTACTAGATCTGACTGTTGGCAGTAGTTGTGTCATGTTATAGACAGCATAACCATGAAAAGGAATTCACACCTCCTATTATGTAGCAGCTCTAATATGAACCATGACCCAAAAGTACATGGGGCATTTAAAATTAAATGTGACCATATATCTATTATAGCTAAATGAGCTCACCAGAAAAATCTAGTTAACAGCTTTTCCAATTAAGTCTGCAGAGAAGCAGATGCCGAAGATTTAAATTAAGATCTTTCAATCAGCTATTCCTTTTGGTACAGTGCATGCCTGCAGGTCATGACAGATTCAATAAGGAATTATCTGAACAACAGTGACAAGTAGGAACCCTCTAGACTACATATAACAGAAGAGAACGTGGTGTCATCTCCCCCCACTCTCCCACTGATAATAAAGCTACATGTAATCAATCACAAGTACTACATTTAAAAGTGATGTGCTTATTCAGAGCTAAAATAAGTAGTCTGGCATTGGTACTGTGTGCCGATCTGTTTGCTGCTATGACAATGGCTTTGTGAACTTAATATACCGCCAAATATGCTAAGACATTCCTGTCTCTACTCCACTTAATTCAATTCAAAGGATGGTTGCAATTACAGAACTCCAAATTGTTAGATTGCTGACTTTGCAAACCAATTTCCAACTTTATACTGATTGTTGTCATTACAGACTTTTGCATTGATGTCTACAGTGCCAACTTTCCAAGTTAATAACAAAGAAAAAAACAATGACATCAAATTTGCTACCATAAATATGTTTTGGGAACATGACAGAGTGTTAAAAGTGGTATTATACTCCCAAAACTAAAATTCCAGTAACTACTTTAAGGGACATAAAAGAACATTTGACATCAACCCCACATATTCTCTTGGTGTACAAATGTTTAATTTCACTGCAGAGAGCAGGAGAAGACCTTATCTGTAGTCACCAGCAAATGTAATCATTGCCAGCAACAATCTCTCTCTGCCTGTGCTCCGCTCTGCCCCCTTCCTTTTCTGCTGAAGTACCTCAGCTGTTGCCAGGGTGATGTGTCTGTTCAGCAGAAGGAAGGGGCAGAGTAAAGAGACATAAGGTGTGTACTCACCTCTGACTGATGTCACCCACCAGGCATCTGTACCCAAACCCCTTCGGTGACATCACTGGACATCACTGGACCAGATGCAGAGTGTAATGGCTGAGGTGGCCTCCTCAGCCAACTTTAGTCATCCGTGCGTACGAGTCTATACAGAGAGCTTTAGCAGCAATGATTACATTTGCCGGTGACTACAGATAAGCTATCTTCTCCTGTTCCCTGCAGTGAAAATAAATGTTTGTAAACTGAGAGAATATGTGGGATTGATGTCAAATGTTCTTTTATGTAACTGAGGGTATTTAGTGAAATTTTAGTTTAGGGAGAATAATCCCACTTTAAGACCTTGTAGTTTTTGCAGAAATCGAAAATCTAAAAGCACCTTGTTAAGCTCATGGGCAGAACTGTGCGTGTAAGGGGGGGGGGGGGGGGGGGAGGAATCCTTAACATCTCCGTGCCTCAATCTTCAATTGATATTTCCCAATCCAATTAATGAAGGGGGGTGGAGATTCATTTTGGAAAGTGACATTGCTGGGAAGTGCAGCATTGAGGGAAAACCCCAGGAGTTTATAGATAGGAAGAAATATTTTCATAGAATACAATCAGGTAAGATTGAGTAGGTGAGTGTGGTACAGGATAAACAGCCATATTAGTCTGGCATCAGCCAGTATAAAGCTAGCAGTGGGTGTGATCAATATTAGATCCAATCACTGTTCAAAATCTAATGCCAACTAGTGCAAGGTGGCAAGCAGATAAAAAATTAATATCAGGTAAATATCAATCATACTAATCTAACAGTATATGATGTTCTTTAGAAGGATATGAGTACTTGATTGAAGAAAAGGGGACTGTGTTGGGTGTATAAATTACTGAGATAAGAAGTATAGGCAGGAGCTGTGAAGTAATTTGAAGGCAAGGCATCTCAGGTTTATAGGAAGGAAGTCTGTGAATGGACTGACAAAGAGGACCAGCACGGCGACATAGTGGTTAGCGCTCTCGCCTTGCAACGCTGGGTCCCCGATTCGAATCCCAGCCAGGTCAACATCTGCATGGAGTTTGTATGTTCTCCCCGTGTCTGCGTGGGTTTCCTCTGGGTACTTCAGTTTCCTCCCACATGCCAAAAACATACAGATAAGTTAATAGGCTTCCCCCTAAAATGGCCCTAGACTATGATACATACACAATACATACATAGACATAAGACTATGGTAGGGATTAGATTGTGAGCCCCTCTGAGGGACAGTTAAGTGACAAGACAATATACTCTTTACAGCGCTGCGGAAGATGAATAAATAAATACTAAATAATAGTCATCATCGGCAACACAGGTCATCATCACCATCGGCAGCACGGTGCCCGGGGCACTATCTGCACTGAGTTTGTATGTTCTTCAAAACTATTTAAGAGATGTTGTGTACAAGGAGGAAGCATAGATGTGAGATATTCTGGGTGTGCCAAGGCAAGGATGACTACAAAGCAGCAGCAAACTTGTAACTATGAAGTACGGTATATGCTAGTTCTTAGCAACGTTACTCTGTTTCAATAATAGCATGCCCCACCGCACAGAGGACCTGTTACATGTTTCCTCAAAGATCTTCTAATGTGGTTGTTTTGCATACGCATAGTATTACAGAACGTACCAGAAGCTCCTCTTACCAATTCTCCTTTGGAAAACAATGAGGAACGGTGAAATTTATTACGTCAGCATGCCTCTTTATGAAATTCTATCTCTTTGTCTCAAGTGTCACTTTCCAGGAACAAATATAACATGTTGCATAGGAATGACGTCTTCTTCGAATGGAAAACACAAGCTTCACTTGCACCCAGCATGCAGAATGGGGAGCCAGTTTACTTATCTCCTGTGCTTTGTGTTTATACAGTCAATAAGTTCTTTCGTGAAGAGTGACTTTGCAACACATTTGCCCATGACAGGGCTTTTGATCGTAACGCCTGTTTTTTCCCTATATTTTTCTATCGGCCATGGTAGAAAATTCTGATAAATAGATTGTAAATTCCTTGATTTGTGGACCCAAGCATTCTTTTCTTATTTTTTGATCATTTTTTTTAATTAGGGAAACATTGAACACAGAAAGGTCACACATTGGTCAGTTCTTTAAAAAAAATAACCATTCATCTTAAAAATCATACTTCTCTCTCTCTCTCTCTCTCTCTCTCTCTCTCTCTCTCTCTCTCTCTCTATATATATATATATATATATATATATTGTATTGTGTATGGCCAGAAGAGGGTAAAATTAGGATTACTGATACAAAAGTCAGTAAAAGAAAGTACAATGGTACAAGGCTTGTAAGTGTATTCTTAACCCTAACATGAAATGCCCATCATTCCTGTGTCTGTGCACTGTACTTAATAGTGTACCAAAGATGAGAGATACATAGGGAGTGCACTTCTCTTGCGCAGACTGGCCACGACTGGCTGAAGTTGCAGGACCCAGTACCGAAGAGGGAGAAGGCAGAGGACGGCGGCGTGGGAACAATCCGTGTGCACGGGTCTGGAGGAAGCCCCAGGTATGTATAAACCTTTTTATTCAATCTCGTCTCTGGTTTCCTATAAAGTATTATCTGTATTATTAAAGAAATCAAGCAAAAAAAAAACCACACACACACAAACACACACACACACACACACACACACACACACACACACACACACACACACACACACACACATAAATAATAAGAACACAATCTATTTGAAAACCCAGAATTTGTATAACTATCCTGAACAACTTTGTTGTTGTTTTTTGGGAGTGGGACACAGAGAAGAAAATTATCTAAAAGTTTTGGACCTGTAGTGGGGAGTGAAAACTAATACAGATCCTGATTCTGAGAGTTCCTTACAGAAAAGAAAAGAAGCATTCATGCATTATTCATTTTTATCTCTCTTCATATATAGTAGCCCATAGCAAAATTAATTAGAAATCTGCTGGTCTGCCTCCCTCTCTCACTTTTCCTCCTCCTGGAAGCTCATCAGAAAGACCGCTTCCCTGGTCCCCTGTGGCCACTTCCTGTTACTGGGACCGCCCACTGGTGACCAGCGCAAGGAGGCAGTATGAGAGACAAACTATACTGAGATTCCTCTCTCGCTGAATGTGTGATGGCTGATATCACCCCTAGCAAATGCAGCTTTATTCCTGGTAATACAGACACCAGAAATCAAGGCTGGACAGTGCATGTACAAAACACCAAGATCACTGCTGTACAGCACTAACAAAATATGAAGAGCAGCAACCAGTTTATGATTCAAACTGATTTAAGACACACATGGGCCACTTTTGAGATGATGATGATGATGATGATGATGACGACAGTCCCACTTTTAGATTTTATAAGAGATCATGCAATGTATCTTGTGTAACAATTCAGCAGTGTTGTCTTTTTTTTTTTCTCTCTCTGTAAATGTCATTATAGGTTAAATAAACATGTTCAGCCTGCAGTGTTTTCAGACTGTTAACACATATATACTACACAAAGTAATATGCTATGCATTATAAACATAAATGTCCGAAAGATAATCTTAGTGCAAGTAGACGCTAGAAACCTTATCCGCAAGGCAATAATGTAGTGTAATTATATCTAGATAAAGCAAAACCAGGAGGAAAACGCATATAGCATAATGTAGTGCAAAACCACACAAATGAATTATTCAGTACTACATACAGTACATCAAAGCAAAGTTAAAAATATCAGAAGACAGTAAAAACACAGATTAAACAATAAATAAATGTCATCTATTTTATCATGCATAGCTTCTGCATTGGTGTTTAAAAACACACCAACCTGCACCATGGAGATCCCTTATATGAGTCTGTGAAAAACAGGCGTAAGGAAAAATGGGAGCAAAATAGTGGTAATCTAACATCCGTACTTTTACCAATAATCTACAGTACTATTTGCAATAGTAGAATAACGGTAATTTTACCAATATTCTATCACCCTTCTGTACTCCAATTCTCACTTAAAGGGAACCTTATATGAAAATAAAATTTGATTTATACTTATCTAGGGCTTCTCCCAACCCCCCGCAGTCTATCTGGTCCCTCGTTGTCCTCCCAATCTGGATTGTTCTGCTGCTGTGAGCCCTGGTAAAGTCCCTGATTGAGCCAGTAGGGGATTGCTGCACATGCGTGGCCCTGGCTGCATGCCTCCTTCATGGCACTCCCATGGCCTGGAGCGTTCTAAAACTCTGCAAGTTTTACAAACTGCACCGGTGAAGAACACGACATGGGGAGGCACACGGGCAAGACATTGCATGGAGTGTCAGCGACATAGAAGTGAGGATCGGGACGACAGTCCGGGTCCAGATGGACTGCAGGGGGCTAGAACAGTGATCTGTAAGCTCGGCTCTCCAGCTGTTAAGGAACTACAAATCCCACAATGCATTTGCCTTTATGAATCATGACTGTGGCTGTCACACTCACGCAATGCATTCTGGGACTTGTAGTTCATTAACAGCTGGAGAGCCAAGTTTGCAGATCACTGGGCTAGAAGAAGCTCCAGGTAAATTAAAATCAACTTATTTTTTTCAATGAAGGTACCTTTTAAAGTAGCCAAACTCCGGTGAACTATTACTCCAAACATTGGGCTTGATTCACTAACCAGCGCTAAGCCGGTTAGTGTGCCCTAAGACTTAGGGTGTTAGGTGGCTTGCGCCCACACATTGGATACAGCCCCGCTCACTGCGCGTGCAGCGCGGGTAATAGTGCGCGGTGCGGCGATAACGTCGCACCCGCTGGCTCTTAAACGTCGCACCTGGTGTGACGAAAACGCCGCATTGGGTGCCCGTTAAGCAGCGCTTTCATACGCCGCTTCGGGGGCACCCGATGAGCCGTTATCGTTTAAGGGGTAGCGGGTGCGACGTTATCGTCGCACCACGCACTAATATAGGCGCACGCAGTGAGCGGGGCTGCGCGCAAAGTAGCTTTGCGCACACTAGCGGCAAAAAACTGCTTTTCACACCGGTGCTAACACTTAGCGCCGGTTAGTGAATCAAGCCCATTCTCGCCATTCATACAGAGTTCTACTACTATGTGACAGAACTCTGCTGGCGCTATCTTTATAGGCTGGCTAATGTCCCTGAATGTCCGGCTATAACCAGTATTTCACTGTTTTAATATGGGCGCCTAAGGCAGCACCCAAATTTCCAAGGCGCCACTTGCGCCCAAATTGACAGTTTCGCCCTCTATTCTGCCATATATAGCATAGAGCTAAGTAAATAACTATATGATGCCTTCTCACACCTGTAAATGCATTCTGTGACACTCATGGGCGTTAAGTTGTGGGGGGCAAGTTCTGTGGCGCGCTGCGCAGAAAATTAGGCGGAGGCCAACAAATGGGCATGGCCATGGATCAGGTAGTGGGTGTGGTCACAGGTGGAGTCAAATTTACATGAATTTAGCAATGGTGGGACATTAGACTAGGACTATAGTAGGGATTAAATTGGGAGCGTCTCCAACACAGATGCCTCTCAGTAAAAGGGACTCCCCCATGTTTAGTGATAGGGACCCTCCTAATGTAGCTGGTGACAGGTGCCCCCAGTTTTAGGTGGTGATAGGGACCCTCTATGTTTAGTGACAGGGACTCCCCCCAGTTTGGGTGGTGACAGATGCCCCCCATGCTTAGTGACAGGTGCCTCCCAGTTTTAGGTACTGAAAGGGACCCCTCACCCCCTAGTGACAGGTGCCCCCCAGTTTTAAGTAGTGACAGGGACCCCCACTCACCGTCAGTCGCCTGCCTCTCCCCCCCCCCCCCAGCCATCCCCGCTGCCTATCATGTAATAGGCAGAGTGCCAACAGTCAGCTTCAGACCTTCAATCAGTGGGCGACCAGTGTGAAGCGAGCGCATGGAACCCCCGTGGGCACCGCGCTGAATATGCAGAGGTGATGTCACTTCTGCATATCAGTGCGGTGTCCGCAAGGTCCTGCTCGCTGGTCGACGGCTGATCGGAGGTCTGATGCTGGCTGCTGCCTTTTACATTATAGGCGGGGGTGGGGATGGCTGACGGCCGGGGGGGGGAGTCTGCCCCATGTTGCTTCATGTGCGGAAGCCCATGGTGACACTAGGAATGATAATTGGGACTGCACTATCAAGACAGTTGCAAAGAAAACTGCAGCAAAATGGAGCGGTTGCTCAGAGCAACAAATCAGGTTTTAGCTCTTGAATGAAACAGTCTGACTGGAATCTCTGGGCAAAAGCCCTAATTCACTATAGATTGCTATGCTCCTGGTTTAATAAAGCTTCCCCATTCTGAATATAAATCAATAACTATGGAGTGGCACAATCTCTAAAGAGGCTAGGTTAGAACTCTCACTTTGCTGCACTGCCAGTACCCAGTTAGTGCATGGTGAGCTAGATCTACTAGGATTTCGTAAGGGGCCAAAAGAAACCTAGAGGCTCCTGTACTAAAAACCTATGATAGATATAGTTTAGAAGGCATTTGCAAACATTCAGCTTTATGTGTGGAAGATTTCCCATGATGCATCACTACTGAATATGCAAATCATTAATTTATGTCCCTGCAAGCAAGACACACATCCAGAACAGCTGACGTGCAGTGTGCCTACAACCAATTCATTTTACAGAGCCATACTCATCCAACACACGCCACACACCAGGCTCTTTTGTGTTCTCTGACTATAATCATTTTTGTTCTGGCTCACAACTGTGTGTGTACTCTGTAACATTGGACTGCTCAAGTCCCGCCTCAAAGAGCCTTGCCTTGCACTGACGAGGACCAACAAGTCCAAAACAGCTGTATGCATATTAAAATTTGCATATTCAGTAGTGATGCATCCTGGGGGGTCTTTCCTGCTCACAAAAAGCTGAATAATTGTAAATGTTTTCTGCTTTAAAGAACAAAGTAAGGAGAGGGATATGGAGGCTGCCATTTCCTTTTAAACAATACCAGTTGGCGCCTCCATATTCTTCTCACTTAAGTTGTCCTTTAAAGCGAACCTGAACTCAAAATGTCCTCTCTGCTCTAAAAGATACACAACAGCATAATAACTTTTAAACACAGAACATTTCTTTGTTACAGCTGCTACAAATCCTAAAATAAATCTGCACAGTTTCTACTTCCTGATTCATGGAAACAGACATACTGTTTACAGCCTGTGCTTTCAAATGGGCTTATCTGCCATAGGCAGTCATGTGACAAGGGAGGGGGGGATCAAATTACAACTAGTGATTAGACACAAATGAGGGGGAATTAGACAGGCTAAACTCTCTAAATACATACAGGGTGCATTTCTCTCTGTTTTCCTTTTGTCTAGTGCCAGAGTTTAGGTCCAATTTAAGAAAATAAGTGTACATGTTGCAATAATAGTGTCCCTGGTTTGTATCCCTGTCAAGCCATTATCTGCATGGAGTCTTTAACTTCACCCTTTGCTTTGGTTCTTGCCAACACTCTTAAAACATTAGTAAGCTAATTGGCTAACCTCAGAAAACTGACCCTAAACCCTGTTAGGTACATTAAATTAGGAGTCCCACTGACGGACAGTAATGTGAATAGTGTTCCCTGAATAGTGCTGTAGAAAAAGTGTCATGCTGTATATAATTGGGTAACAATAACACTGTCTATGAAAATGTCATTAAAATAAACACGTTAGCATGACCTGGTGCATCACAACAATCCGAAACACCCAACCTAACAAAGTATCTATGGGTTACTGTCTTCCTGAAATATTCCAATGCACCAACAAAAAGATATTCATGCAAAATGTTAAGTCTAGATAATGTTAACCACTTTCATCAGTTTCTCATGCAAGACACTAATGCTCTGCTCGCATGTTCCGCTATTCATTTATTATCCGCAGTGTCCTCCTTTCCAAGCCAATCACATTCTTTCTGCAAAGACTGCACAGTGACCCTCGAGCTGTTTTCTCCAGTTTAGCCCATCAGTCTACACTGGCAGCACTGATCCTATTTTTAGGACGTAGATGAAAACAATACTGAATTCCCAGGTCAGAACACAGGAAACTCACAGTGCTCAGTTTCCTTCAGATCTCTGACTTCCAACCAGTTGCTGAAACCAAGATACATTTTTAATGACCCTATTATTAATGCATGAGCACTACAGTATGAAGGTTTACTGAAACAAAAATCACTCTGCCGCCACACTATTGACTTCTATCTTTATCTCCAAAGAAAGCCGTTGGAAGCTTATATCGGGCTATTGATGTAAATTATCCCGCTTTGACTTAAATTCTGTATGTAACTTAGATGATCATTGCCTGAACCAAACATTCATAATTGTACTGGATAACAATTCTGTGTCTGTATAGGAATCACCTATAAGCAATGTAAGCTAATTAGACTTCAGCAGCTTAACTGTTAAACTACACTAGTATCGGTGTTCAAATTGGGGACCATGTGGTTCAGAACCCAGACAGCTACATTCAGCACCATATCAGCACTGGACAGCAGGACTGGGTCCTAACAATGAGGGCCCGTTTCCACTAGTGCGGTGCAGAATCGCCGCATATCACCGCTGACAAAATCGCATGCGGATGCGATTCCGCATGCGTTTTTTGCCGCGATTTCGCATGCGATTTCGCATAGGCAGGGTATATGCGATTTTAACCATGTCACTGCCTGTGTCAATTTACATTACTTTCAATGCAAAATCGCACGCGAAATCGCAGGGAAAAACGCATGCAAAAAATGCATGCGATTTCCCTATTAAATACATTGCCTGCGATTCGCCTGCATTCCACACGCAGGCGAATTCTGCAGGGTCTACCGTGCAGAAAAATCCTGCACATAAAAACGCAAATGAAAACTGACAAGTGGAAACAGTCCCATCCACTTGTATTGCTTATGCGAATCCGCATGCGTTGTCTGCATGCGAATTCGCGCTAGTGGAAACGGGCCCTGATACTTTCTCCTTCCTCCTGGAACTAGGAAGTATCAGAGCTAAATGAAATGCACCCCATCCTGCTGAAATGGTGCTGAATGCAGCTGTACAGGTTCCAAACCACGTGGTCCCGAATTCGAACACCAACACTAATCTACACATGACAATGTGTATAGTATGGGGTTCTAATATGTACAGGTCTCTCTGCTTGGATGGGCGTCCCTCTGTTTCACTGCTTTGTCCACTGCGCACTCCTTATATGTTTGTCCTCCGGCCTGGCTGAGCACAGCACCTATGGCAGGTTTGCGTACTTCAAAAGTGCCACTCATGCACTACTCATAAACTACAACTAAAGAACAAGCTGTTATGGATGCAAAGAAGCATGGCACAGACTGACCTATACGAGAAGAGCACTGCTTTCAGTTCTGGAAGTCTGTACTATGGGAAATACATGGTAATCGGGCCAAATACTTGATTATTTGTATTAGCTAATAACTCAGAATACAATATACAAATATAATTGCAAGCTCTGCCTAGAATTAAAGACCCCAACCCTCCTCCCTCTTTTTTCTCCAGGTCTGTAATGTGCTGTAAATATTCTGTTTGGTATTTGGTAATTTGGTATTGTTTTTAGGACAAATAGGACATCCTCTTGGTAGCATTTAAACTATGCTGTATATTTAATGCTTGTATGAAAACAAAAAAGAAAGAAAAAGGAAAAAAGAAACGGTGAAAAAAAGGAAAAATTATATATATACTACACACTCCGGTTATGGAGAGAAGCTTAATACGTTTCACACAAAAAATGCAGACTGAGAGCTGGCACTGAGAGTCGGGGACAAAGCTGAACCAGCAGCTATGGCTGTTTCCTGACAGATGGAGCGCTATGATTGATCATTGTAGTGATCACCGGTGTTAGGAGCCAATTAACAAGGCTTCTGACCTGTGCTCTGCGGTGTCAGTTGTCCAATGACAGCTAAATCTTTATTGTGGGATAAATATGACAGCACTATTGGCAGAACGAAAACCTTGAAAGCTATGGTTCAGCCTCCCATTTTTGAATGCGTATGATAGTAAATGAATGTGTATTAGCAACACACAATGTTTTGTACATTACACATCTCTCATGTTTGCAATAAATATTATGAAATTCTCTGCTTGACTCTTGCAATTTTTTTTCCATGCACAGCAGTACAATAATAGACAGAATGCTGTCCTGGCCAAATCCTATTATCACTCACGTCACGTGATGCTAGGTACACACCATACAATTTTCTGTTCGTTTTTCTGTTAGATTTACCTGCCAAATAGTTAATTTCCAACATGTTGGAAATTATCTATCTAACCATCTATCTGCCTAGCAATTAGGCATTGTTCTACTCAGCAGGAGATAACCAGAAGACAATGCACCAGAGATAATGACCAGTCTCTACCAGTACTTTACAGAAAATAATCTAATTGCAGAAAATCTTAAAGAAAATCTAAAGGTAGCCATACACTGGTCGATTTGCCATTAGATCGACCAGCTGACAGATCCCTATCTGATCGAATCTGATCAGAGAGGGATCGTATGGCTGCCTTTACTGCAAACAGATTGTGAATCGATTTCAGCCTGAAACCAATCACAATCTGTGGAGCCGCCGCTGCCGCCTGTCCCCCCCCCCCCCCCCCCCCCCCGCGCATACATTACCTGACGCTGGCTCCCGGGCATCTTCTCCGCATCTTCTCCACGCTGCACTCTCTCCATCCCGGCGCTTCCTGTGTCACTCCGTGACCAGGAAGTTCAAATAGAGCGCCCTCTACTGTTTAAACTTCCTGCCGGGCTAGAAGAAGTGAAGCATGCCGGACCCGGAGACCAGACCAGAGCGGAGACGGAGCAGCGGTGATTGGGGGAAGTCGCGCCGGCGGAGCAGGTAATGTATGCGGGCTCTATTGCGTCGGTCGTCGGGCACTCGAACGCCGCTAGCGACGCACTCCCTACCCACGGGCGATCGACAGTAATTTTCCGCACGGAGCGATCGACGGGATAGATCGAAATTTAGCGTGTAGCGGGAATGATGTGACAGCAGATTCGATCCCAGTGATCGAATCTGCTGTCGATCGGCAGGGAATCGGCCTAGTGTATGGCCAGCTTAAGGTTGTCCGGGAGAAGATGTGAGGAGGCAGGAGTCACTCCCTATGAGCACAGATAACCTTACCTAGCCCCAGGCACAGGCGTTCTGGTGGCCTAAACTGCGTCCCTCAACACAGGCCACACCCCCAAGTCAAAATATTCTGAACTCTAATCCCTGCCTTATGTCACTAATTATCCTTAGAATCTTACACTCTAATCATTGTCTCATATCATCCTTATGCTGGGAATACACCATGAGATTTTTAGGCAGATAGATGGCTCAATAGATCATTTCCGACATGTCCGATCTGATTTTTGTGATCGATTTCTCATAGAAGTGAATGGGAATCGACCAGAAAAACAATTGGAAAAACGATCGGAACATCGATCGGAAAAACGATCAGACAGTATTTCTGCTGAAAAATCTCATCTTGTATTCCCAGCATTAGTGACATGAGAGTAGGATTAGGGTGTGAGTGCCTGGGGTTAGTGATATGAGGCAGGGATTAGAATGTAAGCTCCTAAGGTCAGTGATCTGAAGAGGGGGCAGCATCTCCCACATAAGGCACCTGTAGGCACGTGCCTACAGTGTCTTATGGAAAATCCGGCCCTGCCTATATATATACAGGATCTTCTCAAAAAATTAGCATATTGTGATAAAGTTCATTATTTTCTGTAATGTACTGATAAACATTAGACTTTCATTTATTTTAGATTCAAATACACACAACTGAAGTAGTTCAAGCCTTTTATTGTTTTAATATTGATAATTTTGGCATACAGCTCATGAAAACCCAAATTTCCTATCTCAAAAAATTAGCATATTTCATCCGACCAATAAAAGAAAAGTGTTTTTAAAACAAAAAAAGTCAACCTTCAAATAATTATGTGCAGTTATTCACTCAATACTTGGTCGGGAATCCTTTTGCAGAAATGACTGCTTCAATGCGGCGTGGCATGGAGGCAATCAGCCTGTGGCACTGCTCAGGTGTTATGGAGGCCCAGGATGCTTCGATAGCAGCCTTAAGCTCATCCAGAGTGTTGGGTCTTGCGTCTCTCAACTTCCTCTTCACAATATCCCCCAGATTCTCTATGGGGTTCATGTCAGGAGAGTTGGCAGGCCAATTGAGCACAGTAATACCATGGTCAGTAAACCATTAACCAGTGGTTTTGGCACTGTAAGCAGGTGCCAGGTCGTGCTGAAAAATGAAATCTTCATCTCCATAAAGCTTTTCAGCAGATGGAAGCATGAACCCACTTTTAAACCAGAAACAGCGTCAGAAGCGCCTGACCTGGGCTACAGAGAAGCAGCACTGGACTGTTGCTCAGTGGTCCAAAGTACTTTTCTCGGATGAAACCAACTTTTACATGTCATTCGGAAATCAAGGTGCCAGAGTCTGGAGGAAGACTGGGGAGAGGGAAATGCCAAAATGCATGAAGTCCAGTGTCAAGTACCCACAGTTAGTGATGGTCTGGGGTGCCATGTCAGCTGCTGGTGTTGGTCCACTGTGTTTTATCAAGGGCAGGGTCAATGCAGCTAGCTATCAGGAGATTTTGTAGCACTTCATGCTTCCATCTGCTGAAAAGCTTTATGGAGATGAAGATTTCATTTTTCAGCATGGCCTGGCACCTGCTCACAGTGCCAAAACCACTGGTAAATGGTTTACTGACCATGGTATTACTGTACTCAATTGGCCTGCCAACTCTCCTGACCTGAACCCCATAGAGAATCTGTGGGATATTGTGAAGAGAAAGTTGAGAGACGCAAGACCCAACACTCTGGATGAGCTTAAGGCCGCTATGGAAGCATCCTGGGCCTCCATAACACCTGAGCAGTGGCACAGGCTGATTGCCTCCATGCCACGCCGCATTGAAGCAGTCCTTTCTGCAAAAGGATTCCCGACCAAGTATTGAGTGCATAACTGAACATAATTATTTGAAGGTTGACTTTTTTTGTTTTAAAAACACTTTTCTTTTATTGGTCGGATGAAATATGCTAATTTTTTGAGATAGGAATTTGAGGTTTCATGAGCTGTATGCCAAAATCATCAATATTAAAACAATAAAAGGCTTGAACTACTTCAGTTGTGTGTATTTGAATCTAAAATATATGAAAGCCTAATGTTTATCAGTACATTACAGAAAATAATGAACTTTATCACAATATGCTAATTTTTTGAGAAGATCCTGTATGCTGGTGAACAATTAACTCTTTCCAACCAGCCTTGCAGCTAATGCAGAGTCTCAGGGCCAGTTCACACTTGAGTGCTTTTCAGCACTTTGCTGACCGCTGTCAATCAGCAAAGCGCTGCTGCTAATGCATCCCTATGCATATGAAGGTGCTGGAGCCACAGTGTGTGTTAGCGGTGGTCCCCATACAAAAAAAAAAAATTAAGCACGGTGATAATACTGTATCTGGCAGTGGTCTCCCTCCATAATATATAAAGCAGCCTATAGATCTTTTATTTTAATTTTATCACATTTTTCTAATTGCCTGTGAGTACCTGTGGAAAGGATAAGGATAAGGAAGATCGTTTGTTTGGAACCTTTATGCTATGTTAGCTGTCTGTGGGGTCTAGGCAGCCATAGCCCAAGGTGAGAGTGGTCCCTGTGGGTGGTGGAGCACAAGGAGACAGTGTCGCGATTTAAAATACTGCATGGGTTTCTTCTTCCCCAACCTACTTCTTCCTATTTTCCTTCTTTTCCTTCTTTTTACTTTCTTTCTTCCTCTAAATGGTTCTGTCCCATTTACCTAACAATTCCTGTGGCTTTATAGCTAGGAGACTATTTGAGTCTGGGATTACTTCCCTTCAGATTGAGGCTTGAAAATGGGGGAGAAACCGAGAGCCCAATATGGTGCAGTATGTTAATATGGAGAGATCTGTTGTGAATAAATGAGATGATTATACTCACAAGGATGGGTTGCCACAAAGGCAACCACTGGAAAGGCCGGCGGGGAGAATTGTAACCTGACCCCGCTCAGGTTTAAAAAGTTGCTCTCTGTAGATAGGAGAAAATGGGGATACATCCCTCCACCAAGGTGGACTAGATAATATTGAAATACGATAACAGAGGCGCCAAGAAGAATAAAATTAGTTAAAATTGTTAAAAATGGGGAAGTAGGTGGACTCACCTCCCTTCTGAAAAAAAGGCCGGACAATGGACAGGTTACTTACAGTCTAAAGTAACATTTATTAGTAACTCCAAAAGTGCAACGCGTTTCACGGGTACCAGTCCCGCTTCTTCAGGCAAACGATTATTTGGAGGGTGCTGGGGAAGGGAAACAAAAGGAAAAAAAGGGGATTGCCAGAGGAACGCAAATACCAGGCACCCAAAGGTGCACCGCAAGTCTACAGCAATAAAATGTGCAATTATGCATTTAACAGCAAGATATGCATACAAAATAGACTGAGAGTGTGTGCAAATAGCATGTATAAAGTGACAGTGCACATATCCATAATATAAAGGCAGAGTATGAGTCACTCTTAGTAAAATGATAAAACAGTAAAAAAGTGAATTTAAAACAGGGAGAAACAGAGAAAGGTTTAGTTTTTAAAGGAGTGAGTGCAGCAGTATATTATGATAAGGCAAAAAAGGTATACTGAAAAAAAAAAAAAAAAACAACAGTGTTTGAAGATGAGCAAATGTTCGACTTACTAAAGTTATGAGAAGCAGAGAAAGGTTTCATTTTTGAAGGAGTGATTGCAGCAGTATATTATGATAAAACAAAAAGGCATACTAAGAAACCGCAGTGTTTAGAGGTGAGCAAATGCTCAACTTACCAAAATCAGGTCATGAACAAGGTAGAGCGCCTCTGTGAGGTGTGGGGTGCTCTGTCTTAAATTTATAAGTGACTGGAATCGCCCAGAATGGGGGATGGGAAGGGGGAGCGACAGAGGTCGCATGTTGATGACATATGGTAGTTGGGCGGTGCAGTACTGTGATCAATGTGGGAATAGGATGCAAACCTATGTGTATGATGCTGGATGGGAAGGGAAGGGGGGAGGGAAGAGAGGGATATAGGCAAAGGGACTGGGATATGCATAAGTAACGACGTGCTTACTCCCATAGTGTACCTTGTATGGGTTGGTAGTGGATGGTGGAAAGCGCATAGGATTGGAGGTGGCCTAAATCTTAAGTAAAAACAATAGGTGTGGTGTTTGTTATAGGGACGGAGGCTGGAGAGAGGAAATGTAGAAAGGTTGAATAAAAGTTGCACTTGGAATACATAAAAAGTACATGTAAAGAAAATGCATAAAAAAATTTGTTCATGCCACACTATGCCGAATGTTGGATCCAAAATATACTGGAGAGGTTCATTCCAGCTGGGGTTAATGGTACAGGGTGAAAAACAGAAAACTGCTGTAATAATAGGAGTATGGATACAAAACTATGCATAGTTGCAAAAATTTGTATGAAGCATAAAACTTGACGAAAATACATTAAAAATGATAAAATAAGTAAATGATCAATACAAAACAAGTGTAAGACAAATATAATGGGTTCGAATAAAAGAGAGGATCCCTTCAGATTGAGTTGCCAACCTAAACAATTCCCAGTCTACCCAACAAGAAATAGGGTACCTTTAGTCGAGTGCTATTGGACCACCAAGACTAAGTGGTGGCCATTGTTATATTGTTTGATTTCTAGCTATTTGCCGACTCTTTGGGGTGAATGTTGCCTTGTGCCGCTGACACCTATGTTAATTTTATGTTACATTTCTGCGGTTGCAGACTCTGTTATACCTTATGTTATGCACATTTCAATGCAGTTGTATATTTCATATATGTCTTATGAAGATCTGTTCACTTTTATATTGAAAATAATAAAAACTTATGTGATAAAATACTGCACGGGCCATATCTTGTGGAAGATTTAACTTTGAACTGATAGTCTATGCGTTGAAGATTTTTTTCTTCTGTTTTGAGGTTTATTGGTTGTGAAGACTGAAGAGGAACCAAACCCGGTGGCTGTGTGGCCAGGGACTCTACTCGGTTTAAGTGAACTGTGACGCAGCGCAAAGTTTATAATTTTTAATTGACTGTAGGATAGATATCTCACATTTGGCCCCGTGTATACAATGTTATTTTAACTACATTGTTCTACCGCTTGTGCACAGCATTTAAATGAGTTGGTCATTTGTAATATTGGTGTGTAAACAACGTTGTTGGAAAAACTTGTGATTCGTCTTTCCTGCCGGTAAAGTTGTTTCCACTATGTTGGTTGTTGCAGGTGTATGGACCTATCTGTCAGCAGCACATAGAGAGGCTTCAGAGTGATTCTTCGGAACACCCATTGTGTCTCTCTATACTTTCTAGAAGGTATTTCTTGGTCACATGACTTTCCCAAAGGGAATTACTGTAGTCTGTAAGGGATGAATGAAATATTTTTATGATTACTGCCATATTCCCCTCTTCTTTCTTGCATAGAGAATCTGACAACTGGAACAATAGACAGTATTGTGAAAGATGGGTAAATGTACCTCTGGCACTGGTGTTTACACAGCTTAGAGATAATACATATTGGGCCATGTGCAGTTTACCTCTTTTTTCCGCTTAGGTCATTTATTACACCCTGCAGATACAAGGCGTTTTAACCCACCAGAAAGAAATAAAATAATTAAAATAATTGGGATACTACTTTTTAACTGTAAAATGCTGAAAAGTTATTTTAAAGAGAAGATTAAACATGTTTCTCCTAGGAGATAGCCAAGGAGAAAAAGTTAATTGACTAAGTCCCATTGTTTTTCCCAGAAATGTTTCCCAGCCAGGTGGCATGAAAAAGTAGCCAGGTGGGGAGTGCTGGGGGAATACAAGGTCAGCGCAACTCTGCTTACAGCATAGAAGGAGAATGAGGAGGCGAGCCGATGACAGCCAGGTGCTCACCAAAATTAGCTGAGTGGAGCCCCCGGCTAAAAGAGCCTGGGGAGAACACTGAATATGTGATGAGAGAAATCCATCTGCACCCCACAATTTCCTTTTTTTTGTTAATTTTTTATTAATGCTGGTGTTATTAGCCTTTTTTTTGTTATTCTCTAAAAAAACCTCAATGCATGATTGGTAACAACTAAGTGATACATCTAAGATAAGTATGTATAAGGCCTTACTAGTTCTATGCACAACTGGACATGATTGATATAAACATAGGTAGCCAGAGGCATAAACATAGGTAGCCAGAGGCCTATGTAGGAGCAAATATCCTTTGATTGTCATTGACTGTTGTTCACCAAAGCCTTCAATGTCTTACTGAAAAGGAATATACTGTTTTTTGATGAACATTGATCAATATTGTATTGTTTGATTTATCTGTACTGTTTTAAAAACAAAAAACTCTCTTTCAATAATAAGTATTTGAAAAATTAAAAAATCTAGATGGGTGAATAAGGCCTTTAAATTGCACTTTGAGGCAGAAGGAAAATAAAACAAAACCCAATAGGCTCTCATCACCTTGGTTTCAGCCAGAGATAGAAGGTACCTTTTATAATTTTTATTTTAATAGACCCGCATGTGAAGAGGTTGAGGTACCTAGTCAGGAGCTCAGACACAGGACTACCACAAACTAACACTGCAATACGATGCAGTTCTCTCAGAAAGATTGTCTTTGCCAGCCCCCCTTAAGGTGGCCACACACCATACAATTTTTTAAATATCTGTTCAATTTAAGAATTGCAATCAATTTTTCTGACTGATTGTAACATTTCAAAAATATGACCAATGTACCACACACGTATGTTCAATTTTTCCCCAATTATGATAAAAGTGATTGTAAACTCTGAAAATATTGCTAGGGAGTGTATATTGACAACCCAACACACACCATACAATCTTTAGTAGAAATTTAAGAGAAATATCTGGCATTCCGAATCGAAAAAACGGGAAATCTGATCGGATTTTTCAGTCGAATGAAAAAACAGCTTTCGAGTTTTTCGAGAGATACGATCGTTTCTATCGAATTGCTGTAAAATCGGATCATTTTATTGTATCATGTGTGGCCACCTTTACAGTGTGCAGAGCAGGAGAACCCCATCCAGCAGAGCCTCAAACTGACTTGCTCAGCTGCTTTAGGTCAAATGATGACAATTTTAAAACACAATTGTTAACCAAAATCTTATCTTACTATAGGTAACATTTATGAGATGGCACTTTGTATCTGTGACGGAAGATAGACTTTGTATCTTATGCCAGCGATGTATTCTTTATGGGTCAAGGGAGAGCACTGGCATTTTCCAGGAACTATTTGTACCTGTATTGTAATACAATGGTTTATGTAATGTATTCTGACACAAAGGTTAATATGAATATGTATATTTGGCTATACTTGTATATACATATATCACGCATATCCCAACGTCTGCACATTTCTTTCTGTATAAAAATACAGCATATAGCAGGCACACACAATGTCTCCACATTTCTTTTAAATTTAGAATAAGCAAAGGCAACAGAATAGTTCCTCAGGAGTCAGGACTACTCCTTGTCCTGGAGGATAAATAGTGTTCTCATATCTAGGCTAGGCTCATACCCCTGTTAAATAAACATGGCAGATAAGATAAATGATGTGAATTATAAGGCTGGGGAAGCCAGAATGCTGATTTCAGCATACTGTTTTCTGAGATCTGCATAACACTTTCTTAGTTTGGACTATGAGAAGTTACTTAATTCCATTTCTACTACGTTTTAAATAAGCCTTTCCTAAACTAACTGCGAATGACTCACCTATTACAACAACTCCTATACTGAACTCAGTGAACTTCGAGGGCATTTAATATCAGGATCACATGATCCCACCTTCCAGACACTTTTACCCGTGGAGCCATAAGGACTTAGAGATGGTTCATCTCTGATAAGCGCTGTCCCAACTCCTAAACTCCCCACTGCCACATCTCAGGAAACCCCTAATCTATCTCACACTGCCACATTCTCTCCCTCATAGCATCACATGTTGACAACATGCCTCTCAAAGCTCAGTATATAGCCATGATATCCTCAATCAGCAGTGATGGGAGGGACCGACGGCACAAGCCTCACAATCCCCCTCATATGTTAACACAGGAGACTGGGCCACTGTGATCATGTGTTGGCCTGCCTCCACAAGTAGGCAGGGACTTGGAGAGAAACCCCAAAGTGACATCATTGCTATAACTTCTGGAGTTTAGGTGTGTATCGGAAGTTAAGAGGTGCTGGGTCCATTTAGAAATAGTTGGCGGAAGGTGGGTAGAAGGGAGGGAAGGAAAAAAATGTATAATTATATAGTCGGGCTTTATGTGGAAAAAAAAAAAAGAAAGAATGGGCTCTATGCAATTCCAGAAGATAAAGAATCTGAGAGTCTGCTTTATTAATAAGAGGAGCACCAAATGTCCACCCCCAAGACCATGGTTAATAGGTAAAGTGTTAAAAGTAAAATCTTTATTTCCTATTTTTTGTTTCAGATGACAAGCTGAGGTGACTGTACAGCAGACTGGGAAGTTTTCCTTTTCTGTGTGCAGTGCTGACAACCTATACAAAATGACAGCTTTCATGTAGGTTATAAATCCAGCAGCACAAATCATTTACGAGAAATAAGTTACACTGTGGTAAGTACGTCTGTTTACTTCTTCATTTTCAATCTTTATTATAAGTATGACTTGTAACGCTATACACCAGAAATCTTTATTTAACTGAACAAAATCAAAGCATGTATTAGACAAGAAAAGGATATGTAATACTGGTCAGCATCAGCCTACGCATTGCTACTACAACTGGCTGAATCGTTCAGATATGGTCACCCAAGCATGACCAGCTTTATAAGCCATCCAAGCATGAACAGCTTTATAAACTAATCCAATCCACGTATTTGCTTTCCGTTTTGTGAATCCAGTCTGCCAAGCTGTCAGTCAGCCTGTCTGCTCCACTGGAGAAGCACTTTCCTCATAACTCAGCAAAGCACTACAGCAAGTTAACAGACAACATGATAGATGTAATCCAGCACTGGTGTTATTTTATGGGTATTAACTCAGTAGCAAAAGTGCTAAGCTACTCCGTGTGCAAGTGCTCAAGTCTAGTCACAGGACATTTCAGAATTGTACCAAAACATGTTTCCCCCTCCTAATCAATCAAAATATTGCTAAGATCTCAAGTGCAAGTCATAACATTAAAGAAGAATTAATCAGCTTCCTGTGGGTAAAGTAAATATTAGATGCATCAAAATCATGTGATATATAAGGGACATTCGGCCATATCCTATTAAATTTTCTCTTAAGCTTTCTTTAAGGAGATATTTTCAAATCTTATTAATATTTTTGGCCCCTTTCACACTAGGCCACTTTCTTTGCATTGCAATATCTTTTCTGCACGCAGGGTAACGCAATAGCAATTAAAGTTTATGGGGCTTAGTAGACTAACCGTGTCGCATTGCGCCAAAGGTGTACGATTCGCTGCCGACACACCGCAAAGCCAACAGCGCGTTACCGTCAGACTTCCGCAGTGACCTAATGCATGTAAGTCAATGGGCGGTGAAGACATTTTAAATATGGCGGCAGTGCAGCAATCCTGCACGGAACGACACAAATAAGTCAGGGAAGAGGGGAATCGCAGTGACATACTTCCTGTCCAGCAGGGAGTACATCATTGGGCGAGGGGCAGCAACGGGTGGCGAAGGGTGTGCAGAGAGGCTGTGCAATGCATATGACCCTATCACTACACTTTGCCACAGGGTCATATGACTCTATTTTTTGGAATTGCGATGCGAGAGGGATGGAGCTTCTAAGAAGTGTCCTAAAACGCATTGCTGGCTGAGTCACTGCACTATATTCCAGCATAACTTGTGTCATTTTAAACATCTCATGTTAAAAATGAAAAAAAAAAACGTTGGCTGTCAGATTGCATTATTTAAAATTTGCGTAAATTAAACGCATGCAAGAAGAGAACCCTGTGTACTGAATCTCAATACTGAATATTAGTGAAAAACAGGCTGTACTACCATGATCATTAGCGGATAAAAGTGCACATGGGTAGAAATCTACAATATACTAATTAGTTGTCAGAACAGAACAACATGGTCAGCCATATACAAATTCATTGTTTATCTATTTAATTGCCTGGAACCAGACAAGTCATAATAGTAATTGCAAACACAGGCCCAGCCTTCACGACTATTTCACCCTGAATACAAACAGCCCACCACTCCATATACTCTTCACATGCTAAGTGGATTGTAATACTCTAATAGCACTTCCCTAACAGGCTGCCACAAAGCACTTGGTCATCAGGTCTGGTTTGCCAAGAAGAGAACGAGAGTCCACAATAAAAGCGCTGAGCTGAAATGCAGCAAATGCTGAATTATTTAACACATTAAATGGAATGGTTGTTACATGAGATGTTTGGCCTAGCATGGTCCAATCCACTACACTTAAAGGTAATAGTTTTTAACTCTTTACAGTTAGTGTGATGTTTTCAATAGCAAGTTCAGTGCGGTAATTATTACCCATTGTGTTAAATTAGTACAAAATTAAACAGCAAAGGTATTAGATCTCACAGGTGTCACGCAAGCATGTCTGTTAGGTGTATTTAGCTTCTAAGGCCGTCAGTATAGACACAGTCCTTTACATGCTCCCATTAATACATACACAAGCGGTATTATATTAGTATTACCAGACCTTTCAGAACTGCATCCACCGTTCAGTGTAAGGAATAATATTCAATTTTGGGTACATGCTGCTAGGATATCTCATTCTCTAGCTTCCAATATCTGTCAACACAAACAGTACGAAGATCATTCTACTTATGTTTCTGAGACCTTCCCCCTCCTCTTTACACATCTCAGTCATCCCTGGGAGAGCCCCAACCAATACAGATTTTACAAACACTCTAGTAATGTTCTCTAATCCTTCTAACCTCAGAAGAAGAGTAAAGATAATTTTGTCATTTCCAAAAGGCCTCTACAGAAATGTCTAAACCAGCTGTAAATTTGCTTAGAAATTTCTAAAGAGACTTTTCAGAAATCTCTAAAGTAGCTCTTCTCAGAAGCTAAGCGCTAGCTATCAATATGCGATGCACAAGTGCAAAAGATGCAGAAGTCAGACATTTCATAGTTTGACCTGTTTGGGGTTTTCTACCCTTGCCGCACATACACAGGTGCTCTCATCAGGACCAGCTGTACCACTGATTTTTTTTTAATCAAATTCATGAAAGGTTCTAGGCCTATTTTTATGTGTATTCATGAAAATGCACTCTTTTCATTGATTTCATGATTATTATTATTTTTCTATCATACATTTGTCATGGAGATGTCATGGAAAATGTTTGGCATGATGTGTCACGACTTGAGAGGGATGGGAACTACTGCCCTAGAACAACTTTATTACGAGATGAGCGCCATGAAGCTTAGTGTAGATGAAAGGATAACAGACACCCCACACAGATCTGCCTTTAATCCACAATTTATTATTTGCTGAAGTTCAAAAGTATGAAGTTGTTTTGTTTATTATTTCATAATTGTTAATATTCAATGAATGTACTGTATGATATATCAACACGGCACATTTTGCTTGTGATGTTATTTTGCTTGCTAGTTAGATTAAACATTATTATGAAAACATTTCCTCTGTAAGCCTTGAGCTATTTTTAAGGCTCATTTCCTACAGCACATTATGATACCCGGGACACTTCTCCAAAGAAATATGCTGTGGATCTAGAGGCAGGAAGCAGCAATATGTTATGGAATTACCAACATACAATTTTACCGAGTAGATTCTCAAACTACTGAAAATGACACAAACAATAGGCCAAAGGGCTTCCTTGAAAGTCTCTAGCTCTGCCGTTATTAAGCTCATTCTCAGATCTCAACAAGTCACTGTGCCTACAAGCAACAGTGATGAGTAATGCAAGAAAGCAGAAAGGCCTCGCTGAATAAAAATAGACAGAAAATAGCCAAACGCTCGTAAAACAGACCTATTATTTACAATGCAAGTATAAGTTTGTAGTAAAGCCACCAATACAGCTGAGTGCATGTTTACATTACAAAATGCATACTTATCTACCACAGATGCATATTTACCTACGACAATTGCATACTTACCCACCAGATACTTACCTACAACATATGCATACTAACCTACCACATACTTACATAATACATATGCAGGAGAACAGAGGCACCAAGAGGATAAAAGGAAGCTAAATGAGCTTAAAAACCAAATTCTTGGTAAATAGAGGAGGTAGTGGTGGACTTACCTCCTCCAAGTAGACACACAATGACTGTAGTAAAGACAGTTAATATATTTTATTTATGAACTCCAAATATGCAACACGTTTCGCAGGTTTGATCCCGCTTCATCAGGCAATAACAACGGAGCAATAGCATATGTGGTCATTAGAAGAGCCAGGCACCTCTTTTGGTGAATGCTGTTCTGACACAATTATTTTGTGATAGTAGGTTTGTAATGATCTGCTCTGCTGTCTGCACAGGCAGACAGCTTTTTGACCATTTTGTCGGTCTGAGTGCTGCAGGTCCCTGGAAAAGAGACCTGTCTTCACTCTGCAACTTGCAGAGTTGCTGTTCTGGTGAGGAATTTGCATCCACTTGGCATGCAAATTGCTTAGCTGCTTCCTTTGATGGCTTGCAGTATAAATACCATTTCCTCCCCAGAATTCCCTGCTGGTCATAAAGGTTTGATCCTGCTAGACTTACCTTGAGTCTCAACCCTCTGCATACTGTTTGCTAATATTATCTGTATTGCCTGTTCTGTCTTTCTGTTGCGATTCTTCTGTTGCCAGCGGCGGCCGACAGAGAATCGTTCTGTCTGTTTGGATCGCATTTGCCCTAGCGGTAGAGGCGGTGGTTCCTTCTGTAATCTGTCTGGGAGTGTAGCCAGAGCTGCGGTTGCTACTGGTCGCCCCATCTGTCTGTCTGTCTGGATCGCAACCGCCCTAGCGGTAGAGGCGGTGGTTCCTTCTGTATTCTGCCTTAGGAGTGTAGCCAGAGCAGCGGTTGCTACTGGTTACTCCTTCTGTCTGTTTTGTCTGGAACGAACGCTTGCTGTCGTCTCGGTGAGGTAGCCGTTTGGCAGGCATTCGCGTTCTCTTTTGTTTTCGTGTTTCTTTGGTTAGTCAGGGTTGGTACGCTTTGTCGCTATTGCGCTTCTCGTGTGCCGATTGTGCCATGCACGCGCTTTGTCGCTATTGTGCTTAACGTGTGGGGACCGCGTGTAGTTAGTCCTGTCTGTTCCTTTGCTCTGTCTTACTCAGTCTGGTGTCGCTTTGGCAATCGCCATCCTTGCGATTGCGTTCCCACTTGGTTTTCGCTGTTGTGTGTTCACCGTCACCGGGTGGCGACTATATTGGTGGATACACATACATTCTGCCTCTGTGCTCACTCTCTCTCTCTAAGGGCTATCTTGCCTTGCATTGCTTCAACTCGTACAATTCCCATCTGACATCTGTGGCAGTTTAGAGGGGTTATTCCTCTGCACTCCACAGCTCCATCTGCCGGTGGGAATTTCTCTCTACAGGTGCATTGCACCAAAGCTGGGTTCTGTTGTTTTAAACGCTTGTGGAGGATTTCCGCAGTGTC
The DNA here is from genome assembly GCF_040937935.1 of Hyperolius riggenbachi. Taxonomy (NCBI): domain Eukaryota; kingdom Metazoa; phylum Chordata; class Amphibia; order Anura; family Hyperoliidae; genus Hyperolius; species Hyperolius riggenbachi. The sequence continues at coordinate 426,836,166 of NC_090646.1, forward strand.
GGTGCACACCTTGTGCGCTGACCACGGAAATAATTCCCCAATCGTTACAAGGTTTAAAGCGGAATATAACCCTGCATTTCAACTTTGCTCTAAAACATTATTTACAGCATATTATATGCAAAAAGCATTTTTTTTTACTAGACCAGCATTGGAAGGGTTAAACACAGAGGTTTTAAGTTCCTGCAGACATTCAGATAGTTACATTCTATTTAGTTAGTGTGTAACTGTTTATCAATAGATACATCTCTTTGGCTGTCCTCCAAGCTCCTTCTCAGTGAGAAAGATGAGTCACAATAAACACATATTTGTAAACAAAAAGTATCTAACTCAAGTTCGGATTCTCTGCAGAAATCTCTAGGGACTTTAAAGCCCTGTGTAACCCTTCCAATGCTGGTCTAGTAAAAAAAAAAATGCTGGTTGCATATAATATACTGTAAATAATGTTTTAGAGCAAAGTTGAAATGTAGGGTTATATTCCGCTTTAAGGCTGTAAATAATATTTTAAAGCAAAGAAGAAATGCTGAGTTTTAGACCACTTTAAGACATATAAGCATATACTGATACCTATCTCATGATCCGTTTCTCTCTTTTTCCCTCTATTTATGTAACTTTTCAGCATCCAGCATGCAAATACCCAGTTAAATTAAGATAAGAAAAGTAATATTATGCTTAAAGTGAACCCAAGGTAAGAGTGATTTGCAGGCTGCCATATTATTTCTTTTTAAGCAATACCGGTTGCTTGTCTGTCGTGCTCAGCCTCTGCCTCTATTACTTTTTTTTTAAAATAAACCTAAATAACAAAGTATAATTCTGTAAGCCAAGGTAGTAAATTCTAAAAACCAGAGGCAAGAATCCAGAACTAAATCCCAAAGACATCACACTTTAGATGAACTTTCAAGCCAATCCAAAAATAATCAGATCTCCCAACCTTCCAATTTAAACATTTGCACACATACACGTGCTGATATTGTGTGTCTAAACATACAACAGCCCAAACATCTCAACCTAGAGGTTTGGTAAAAGCTTAAACAACTAAGGTGACGCAAGGACATGATGAGATAGACATGTGTATGTATAGTGCCAAGTACACAAATAACTATACCGTGTTCCTTTTTTTCTTCCTCTGCCTGAAAGAGTTAAACACCAGGTATGCAAGTGACAGTTTCTGTCCGGGTTGGGACCGGGTCAGACTACCCTCACTGATAAGTAATTACAGCCATAAAATACGTTCTTGTCAGTAAATGGCTTCTGAGAGCAGGAAAGAGATAAAAAAACGTCAATAATTCATAGATTTAAACTCTAGCATACTTCAGTGAAGGTGTCATTGAGCAGAGACAATGAAACAGTAAAAAACTTAAAAACTAGATTCAAATGTAAAATAAAACTGTGGGATATCTAAAAAAAAGTCATTTTTAGAAGAAGGAGGATAGATACAGTTGTTTTCTCGTCAGTTTATTTTCACCTCGGATGTCCATTAACTTGCAGCCACAGCTGTCAACTGATTATCTCAGCCGGCTAAACCTGCCTTACATCAAAGGCCAGCTTCTTTATTCCTTTATGTACACTATCTTGACACATCAAAAAAATCTGTATGAATAAACAATTTCACTTTTTTTAGTTTAAGCATTTCCATGCCCTTTATTAGTGTTATCTCTAATGACTTCTATAAAACATAAGTAAAATCATTCTGACCAAATAAAAGCGTGGAAGGCAAGCTCTCTCTGAGGATGCTGCCATTAAAAACAGAAAGTAACTTTGAAACATTTTACAACTGTGTATCAAACTGTAACCAGTCCTCCCACACCCTCTAGTAATTCCAGCTCTAGCTGTACCTGAAAGGAAAAGAAACACATATAAATACAATCTGAGCTACCTAGATGTCATTCTTACAGTGCTGCGGAACAACTATCACAGGGTGGGGAGGGGAAGCTATAATCCTCCCTGCAGGATGAAAAAGAGGATTCCCAAAAATCAATAGCCTACAAGATGAATCATAAAGGCTAATAGGCTGAAAGGCAATAAACTAACAAGATAGTGTGTGTGTGTGTGTGTGTTTGTTAGGTATTCCTTGGATTAGTTATACACTGAGATGGATGGTTGGGTAGAGTCTGCAGCCAATCAGTCATCTGAAAACGTAGCCACAGCAATGCAGATTATTCTCTGCTGAAATAAAGCTAGTGGCACATAAATACAGAAATAGGAGGCATGGCACCCGGAAAAGATCGGGACTCAATCCCTCGGGCAATACAGGGCTGAGACTTTATATGCTGCAGTCTAGCCATGTGTTCTGTTGCTATGGGGGGAGGTGGGGGGGTGTAGGTAGAGGCAGCCATTATCGGCCACATTAGCTGAGCGTGTGTAGGAGGTGTAAGTCATCAGACAGAGCTTGGTACTCACTCTCCTAGCACTTTGCTGAACACCAGACAACTTCATCCAATAGTTACATCGACACCCAAACCTTAAAATCCAATAGCCAACCGATAATTGGGCAGACATTCTCCTTTCATCTTGTGTTTGTTAATGTTATACATGTCTATGAATACTGTAAAAATGCAGAGGCGGCCTTAGAGTATGCGGGGCCTGGGGCGAGTGTCATATGCGGGGCCTAGAGCCATAAGTGAAGGCCATGTACCGCACCACCACAGTCACGGGCTTGTCCACCTCTAAAGCAGTATGCCTTATTACTGTTTAAAAACTAAGCCAACCAATATAGGAACAATTACAATACGTAATGTAATCAAACTGTACCTATCCCTAGCTCCCCAGCCAGCCTATACCTATCCCTAGCTCCCCATAAAACCTAGCACCAATCCCCAGCCAGTCTGGAAGCTCCAGCCTGAGCCCCCTCTAGCTCCAGTCCATGTTTGACTAACCTAAATGCCCCTGGGGCCCTAAGGCTGAGGATCTTGCACGTTACCTTAATCTGACATTTGGCAAGCTTCATGTCAGTGCAGAAATTCTTTACAAAAATGAAAACGGCATAGTACAGTAAAGCATGCTGAAGAGGAAAACCTGAGAAATAAAAGGGGGGTTGGTGCAAAATATAAGGTGTGTAAAACAAAATAGGAAGATCTGAGTATTTGTAAATGACACACTGCTCAGAACAAAAACAGCTAGACTTCTGTAGACTTTTCCTTCACCACCACCAAAATGAGCATGGTATGGCGGGCATGACATGCGGGGCCCTCTTCTTGTGCGGGGCCTGGGGCGATCTCCCCACTTGCCCCCCCCCCCCCCCCCCCCCCAAAGGCCGCCTCTGTGAAAATCGCCATGATCTAATCACTGCAAACAAAGCACCTCAAGTCAAGCATCACTAGAGAGGATAAGGCAAGTATTCCACTTAGGTCTTCACGGAGGGAGTAACAACAGCCATTTCCAATTTTAGGAGTAGCTATACTTTTCTTTTCCCTGTTTCAGCATAATTACCAATATGGATTTAGCCGTTTGCAATTGACAAATAAATGTCCACCCTCTTGCAAACCCAGGGAAGAGAGAGTAAATCATCTGAACGGTGGAGAAAACAGACTACACTGCTGCCTAGCTGGCGTGCAGAACACAGATATACTGAATATTATTGAGGATCTCTAATTGAACCCTATATAGAGTAACTGAATCAAAATAAAATGGATACAAAAAAGTAATTGCATAATAATGCTGAAAAAAGTATACTATTCACTGTATAAATGTCACCAGTTTGGTGGAATCACATGTGCTCAGGGTTTTAGGCTTAACATTTATATTAGACATTACAGAACTACAGAAAGCTGAATGATCTAGTCTGTTCTTCCCAGTAGAATGCTGGGAAAAGAATCTTGTTCTTGTTCATTACCCCAGGGAGGCCACTAGAGCAAGCTATCACTCTGACTGTGCAAAGAGAGACAGAGAAATAGTATCCCAGCATGACCAGCAGATCATTAAATGCCACAGGCTGGAGATCAGCTGAATGAGAGAAACCTTCACTTGTTAGGGAATGCAAATTATTAGAAATATATGTGTGTAGACCCAAATAGGGAAACTATTGTACGGCTGCAAGCCATGGTCGAGATTAAATGAGAATTCCACCAAGTAGCATTAGACTGGGAAGTATACAGGGATAATATCTGTAATTTATACCTATTATTTTTTTCTTATCAATAACTAAACTTCTCATCTGTGGTGAGGATCTGATATCTGACTAAAAGTGGCCATAACAATTCTTCGGACGATCAATTCTCTGATTCAATCGTTAAATTGACTGCATCAATCCATGTTTCGGATCAATTCCATTAATCCATTCATTTAAAAAAATGGTGCTTTGTTTGTGCTGTCCCCTTTCCCGACAGGCATCGGGAGCTGCAAGGTGATGGACTGCACGGCGGCTACACTGAAGAGGACCTGTCCTGCCACAAAAAAGGTAAAGTATGAAGCTTAACTGCCACGCTACTCTGCAAGATCTGTCAGGAGGAAGGAAACAGGAACTGCACACGTGGGGGTTGGCTATCAGTTGGCTATGGCTGTGTTTGTAACTTCACACGTGTCAACGTTTGACATGCGTTACCCAGCAGCAAAAAAACAACAAAAAGTGTCATGGCTGCGGCCCCACTCAGATTTGACTTAATACAGTGGCCGCTTCTCCATCACCCGTGCCAAGCGCTAGCAAGTGCCCAGACAATACACAGGAGCAACTGACAGGTGGTGAATTCACCTCCTTCAGCTTTCAGCCATAAAGAAAATGACAGGAAAAAAAAAAGAATTACTCATTTTAATAAAATATTTAATGCTTTGTTTTTTATTTCAAATAAAATGTGTATTGAACTCTTTATTATAAATTGATAGAGGGTAAAAACAACACCTCCTTTACCTATTTACAATGGGTGGAAAGGACATGTGGTGGTCCCTTGTTAAATGCATGAATGGTGATAGCTATCCCTACCTCCCTTAGCACAGGGTAAGGATGGGCCCCTTGTATTTAAGGGAGGGATTACACTTGCATCTGCGAGAATAGCAGACAATGCCCTGCAAGCGTTTTGCCACAGAATTGTACAATTTGCAGAGCTTGTAAACAGCATTACTTTTATAGTATTAGTATTTTTATAGTAGCCATTGATTTCCATTGAAAACCACATGCATTGTGCAGGCAAGTAGTGCAGGTTGTACCTTTTTTAACACTACGCAGAATCTCATATGCTTCTGGAAAATGCAGCAGCACCATAGACTATCGATATATGCGAATCCACATGCATTTTTTGTCTGTGGCAAAACGATGCGGATTTACTCTAACGTGACCCCTGCCTAACATTGGATAAGGATTATTTGCAAATGGGGAGGAATCCCTTTTATTTTGTTTATTTCTTTTAAAATAATAAAAAAATCCTCTTTTTTTAAGTTCCACTTCTGAAGTGCTGTACATGCTTCCTGGCTCATGCATGCACAGTGCAGTTAAAAGTGACTTTGCCACTGTACTGCCTGGCTTCTGCACAGTTATTTAATAAATAAGCAGGCAGGCCACCATCTGGCCGACACCAGCCTTATGGTAACAAAGGAATAAGAGGGCTGGAGAGGAAAGTCACTTTATTATTATTATTTTAATGTAAATAAAATCCTTTCAGGATTCCAGAGAATGCATGGGGTGAGCCTGGCAGTGTGATCAGGGGGCAGCCATGTGACCTGGCTCTTACTTGGGCTATACTTTATAACACTGTCAGTATGCACGTTTGAAATATTGCACCTTTTTTATTTTTCCTGATGAAGACTAAATTTTATTAATTGTCGAAACATGTTGTATTGTTGGGGGTGATGTTTATTGTTGGGGTGACTATCTATGTATAGAGACTGAGGCCACTTTACTAATGTTTGGCTGCACATGCAATGCTCCCTTCTCTTGGAATTGTGCATCCTGAGTGGGTCAGGGATCTTCTGTATATCTTTTTCAATAGGACTGTGTGTATATCATACTGTATGTTTATTGATATTTGGATGACCACTTGTGATGACTGAAATCCTCATTAAAATATATACAACAATGACAGAGCGCACTATTTTGTGGCTAGGCGTGATACAGTCCTTTTGAATATGTCCATTTGATAGCCATCCCCATGTTTTGGTGCTGGTTATGTGTATGGCCCGTTATATTGTTTTAAATTGACTAATAAAAGTTATATTTTATATACTATAGCACTATTTAGGAAGGACATGTTTTAGGTTCTGTTGACAGTCCCAGTGCTTGCTGTTTATTGTACCAAATGTTATCAATTATAGTGAAGTGTTTGCAGCCATGTGTCCACCAATCATCAGGACTGCGTTTAGGCCACTTTCATGGTTTCTGCATATGTGGGATGTTGGGGTCTGTGTTTTATCTGCTGGGTAGGGAAGAGAATTCAAAAAGAAAAACTCCTATGCCTGAGCGCTAACCAGTTTCCACACAGGCTCTGTGAGCTGCTATTGCTTTAAACCCAGCCAATCACAGATGCTGTGACAATAAGCACATCCAGCTGTGCCCGCCCCAGCTGGAGAGGGGTTAAAGATGCCATATGCATAATACAGAAAAGCCTTGTATAAAGAGACCCGCTGATGATATGACAGCCTAAGCAGACCCAGCTGATCTCATTACGCTGATGTGCATAAAATATAAATACCTTTGCATTGAAGTTTGCAGATAACTGTGATTTTCTAAATTGCCAGGAAGCTGACATTTTGATGTACAGAAGCTCGTAGATATCCATTTCCCTGCATGGGTAATTACCTACACAGAGCAGGAAGTAAAATGCTATTATGCTGAAGGCAGCTTTTGTCTCTTTGTAGATCTAAATGGATGGCTTGATGCTCTATAGTCTTTGTTAGTCGCTCTTATAATAAACTGACACAAGCCATACTGTGTACTATAAGTGTAAAGATACAATTTAACTCACATCCTTTTCTTTACAATTAGATCACACAGATTATTAGAAGAGGATCAATATACTTTCCTATAAGCTAGTGAAAAAAGCCACATAAACACATGAGGGAGCCAACAGGGATTGTCACTGAAAGCTTGGAGAGAGAGATGAGTGTAAAGAGCCACTGCAAAGTGATGCCCCATTCATGCTGAACTTTACTATGAGAGTCTTTACTACGAGAGTCTGTTGAGCCTCTTCAAACTCCCTTATACAATATGAAGTATGGTGCATTTCTCTTGACTCACTTAGAAAAGAGCTTTCCTGAAGGAGGCTTCCAACTTGTCATAGTAATCTGACAAGGAATCTTTTAATGCTTGTGCTGTATCAGGAGCTCTGTGTAGCAGCATAAGTGAGCTGGTGGGAAGCATTGCCTATTACACCCCCCTTAGGGCGCTCCTCCACTAGGGAACCCAATCCCGCTGTGATGCGGCTGCATTTCTTATTGTCCTCGAACGCCTAGGTTCTCAACGTGTGGTACGCGTACCCCAGGGGGTGCTTCTGATGGTTCCAGGGGGTACTCTGGCTTGATATACTTAACCAAACCAAGAACAACAAATTTAGAGTTTAAGAAAATTATAAATCTCATTTAACCACTTTGTCCTCCTTGACGTATAAAAACGTCAAGGAGGACAGGCGCGCTCCCGCGCCCTCCCGCGGCCGATCGCGCGCGTGCACGCGCACTCCCGGCCGCGGAGTCGGTAGCCACGGAATCAATTTATCGGGCTATGGAGCCCGATCATTGATTCCTCTCCCCCGCTGAAAAAGCGACAGCTTCTCTCGGAAGCTTCGCTCTTTCTGAAGCTGTGTCTCTCTAAGCGTACATTGTACGCTTAGAGTGACGTCATGTAAAAAAAATCGAGATTGCCATCTTGTGGCCAAAAAGTAAAACTACAAGTAAATTCCCAAAAACATTACAATACACCAATATTTCCCCAAATAAAACACTTTTATATCCCACCCTCCCAAAAATGCCCACATAAAATGTTTAATAAAAAAAAAAAAAACATTACTATAAAAAAAAAAAAAAAACATAAATATTTACCTAAGGGTCTAAACTTTTTAAATATCTATGTAAAGATGAAATATTTCTCTCTATTTTTTTTTTATAAGCTTGTAAATAGTGATGTATGCAAAACGGAAAAAATGCTCTTTTAGTTCCAAATAAAATATTGTCGCGATACATTGTGATAGGGACATAATTTAAATGGTGAAATAACCGTGACAAATGGGCAATAACAATACGTGGGTTTTAATTATGGAGGCATGTATTATTTTAAAACTATAATGGCCGAAAACTGACAAATAATGAATTTTTTCATTTTTTTTCTTATTCTTCCTGTTAAAATGCATTTACAGTAAAGTGGCTCTTAGGAAAATGTACCCCCAAAGAAAGCCTAATTGGTGGCGGAAAAAACAAGATATAGATCAGTTCATTGTGATAAGTAGTGATAAAGTTATAGGCTAATGAATGGGAGGTGAACATTGCTCGGATGCATAAGCTGAAAACGACTGAGATGTTAAGTGGTTAAACAACACCAGATTTGTATTTTAGCTAATTAAAAGCAATAATAAATGCTTGGAAATGGTTTAGGAACCAAGTATCATGTACTAGGATTAAATATATATTTGTCAAGGGGTACCTGTGGTAATGTTTACTACTATGCTAGGGGGTACTTGGTGAGTACAGGGTTTTAATAGGGGTACATACCAATAAAATGTTGAGAAACACTGCTCTAACGCGCCTGAGCTATGAAACAAAGTATAGGAAACTGCACTAAAAATTAAGCAGGAAGACGATTGTGCTTAGGAGAAAATTGGGCCTCACTAATGGAAACAGTCACCGATGTTTCCATTAGTTTAACTGCGTTTTGCAATCTGTTAGTAATCGGAATCAGATCGCCAAACATAATGTAGTGGAAAAGAGTCCATTAGTTGGCTATACACTGCTCGTTGTGGCCAACAGACAGATCCCTTTCAGATCACTCCCTACACCAGGCCTGAGCAAACTTTACACGGCCTTGGCTGCATTGTGCGGATTGCAAGCTTGAAATTCCAACTAACTCCTCTCCTTCAGTGAAAAGTTGCAAGTGGGCAGTGGGGGATTTGAAACTCACCTCCCTCACCAATGTCCCAAGTCGTATCTCCATGGCAACAGGGCGTAAAACCCGGCCACCCGTGACGTCAGGACGTGCCAACATATTACACCCTGGCGAGTCCTGACGTCACGCCATGTGACGCCCTGTTGTCATGGTGATGCAACGCGCGATATTGGTGAGCAAGGTGAGTTTCCAATCCCCCACTGCGAGACGTAATTTGCCCAACACTGCCCTATAATAAACAGATTTTAAATAGATCTCAGGATGAAACCGACTGAAAATCCATGTGCGCTGCCTGCTGGGTGTCTCCATCTATGTCATACATGTCAAACTCTGGCCCATGGGCCAAATCTGGCCCTCAGAGCCATCAGATTTGGCCCTTAGGTGGTTTTCCTACTTTGCATTATGTTTGGCCCACTCTTCATCTCCAGAGACGCTATATTAGAGGGTAAGCCCTAGATCACCAAGAAAGCCATATGGAAGGGGAAAGCACTACATTCCAGGAAACTGTATTGGAGATGGAGGGGGGCCACTAGACACCAGGGAATTGTATCGGGAAAGGAGGGGGCCACTAGACACTAGGAGACTGTATAGAGGAGGAACAGAGAACCACTAAACATCAGGGAATTGTATAGGAGAGGGAGGAAGGACCACTAAACACCAGGGAACTATATAGATGAGGGAGGAAGGACCACTAAACACCAGGGAACTGTATAGATGAGGGAGGGAGGACCACTAAACACCAGAGAACTCTATAGGGGAGGGAAGAGGACCAGGGAACCATATAGGGGAAGAAGGGGGCTATTAGAAACCAGGGAACTTTTAAGGGAGAGGGGTGGCCACTAGACATTGAGGTCGGCCCGCGACTTGGCCCCAGAGCTCAATTTCTGCCCACTTTGTATTTGAGATTGACACCCCCTAATCTATGTCCTCCCTACCAGGCCGTGTGGTGTAGGCAGAGAATACACTCACCTGTCCATCAGCGCTTCCTCTGGTGTCTTCTTTCCACTGCTGGGCAATTCTCCCTGTATCTTCTCTCCCGAGGCACTTGTGTCCAGGGAGTAAACGCTAGAGACCACACACTACAGGCACCGTGACATGTACCTTGCATGACCACTAGAGGCCTCTAGTGTTTGCCCTGTGAGCTATTAAAGGCATCTGAGCAACTCTTCTATAAAAATATGTAAAACGAACCTCCTCCTAAGGGAGGTTTGTAAATGGTGTGTGCTTTGTGGGGGGGCAGCGTTGATTTACATACCTACATTGATCTACTTCATCCGTAGCCCCCCACCCCCGAGTATATGAGGGCATCCATCTTTCTGCTGTCAGGGTCGCAGAACGACAGGTTTGAAGTGCCCACAGTGATCTTGAGTGTGTCCCCAGATACTATTGCATGCCTGGAGATGTAGTCATTAATGCAGGCCTGGATTTACATCACAGGAGGCACGGATGTCCATGCACCTTAGACTTCTTCTCAATGAACCTACAAACACCCCACCGCAAGTGTGCTTGCTTTCCCAGCTGTCACTTCTCCCTTACTTCCCTTGCCCATCATAGGTAGCTACAGTTGTCCCTTAGCATTAGGTAGCCAGAGGTACCCTCAGTATTAAGTAGGTAGTGGTGCCCCCGACTGAAAGAAGATCTGGTCAGTGGAATGCAGAGACCCAGGTGAGCAGCCTCTCATTTTCATCTGCTCACGACGAAGGAAGAAAGGCACTAGGGGAGGGGACTGAGATGCTTTTCCATTACCAGGTGCCTGTAGGTGCGTGCCTACAGTGCCTTTTGGTAAATCCGGCCCTGCATTAATGTGTTTATATCTCCTGGCTGGGAGCAGTCAACGCTGCCCCTTGTAATTTACTAAACTCCCTTGGAGGTTGGAGAGTTGTTTTCAATATTCTTACAAAAGAGGTACTCGGATCTCTTTAGCCTAGAAACTGCCCTGTTGCTAGAGCTCTTTACCGACAGTAAAGAGGCCGCCCCCTCTCCGGGTCATATCTGGTCATATCCGAGTGCAGCCACAGCATCGCTAAGATGTGACATGTCACGATTCTCTGCTGCTAGGTAACACCACTGAGTGTCAAGCACTGCCACACGTGGTGCTGCAAAGGCTGTCGTTCAACTGCATTTTAATTGCACTGGAATTGTGGCAAGCAGCTGGGAGGCTGAACTGTGCACTTGACTAATGAAACTGAGTTCAGTTGGACTCTTGAGCAAATGTTTACTTTAGTCATAGTTCAAATAAATGTGTCATAATAAAAGTTCATCCTACAGTGTAGTTACACTATTACTTCTACCTATAAGTACTTTTTGCACAGAACAAGGTTAAATTCACAGCATTTGTATAGAATCCTATGCACATCTCAGCCTGTCACTTGAAAGAGTTGACAAATGAAAGCTGTTTCTTATCACTTCTAATGAGACATGATTACATGATAAGAGTTCCAGGAAATTGAGCATACTTTACACATGAAGATGGACAGAAGCACAAGCCATAGCGATTCCTTCTGCTGCATTACTGTACGGTGCAACTGAACATGTTTCCTAGGGAACTACCAAACAAATGATGGAATCCAAATACATTAGAATGAGTCATACAACTAATCACATCTACCTCCTGCATGGCATCCTGCTTTTACAATATGTACAGCAATTTGCTGGTAGAATGACAACGGCTGCCTAGCGCCTGCTATTTGTCTCAATTACCACCCTAAGGTAAACTTCTATCATGGTAGGAGCATGCGCAAGCCTAGTAAAGCCACTGTGAGATGAGGTATCACAGACACAATAGGGGACGTGGGTCTAGACCAGTGCAGCCCTATTGAAGTCTTACACATCACATTTAATTTCCTGCGCTGATGCATATTACAAAATACAGAAAAGAGACTACAAGCCTTTAATGATCTTATAGTCAAATGTTAAAGACCGACTAGTATGGTTACAAGCTAAAAACCGCTTACCAATCTGATAAGAGTGTACCTGTGTCACTAGTTGGAACCGGGCCTGGCATCTATTGCAGGCAAAACTGTGGCCAAGATCCTCTCACAAATATGATTTCACACAAAGCTTTTGTTTCGATGACTGCAGTTTATTTGAAGGACATCCGAGGTGAAAATTAACTGATGAGATAAACAATCATATCTATCCTCCTTCTCCTAAAAATGACTTTTTTAGATATCCCACAGTTTTATTTTATCTTTCAATCTAATTTTTACTGTTTCATTGTCTCTGCTTAATGACACGTGCACTGAAGTATGCCAGAGCTCAAATCTTTTAACTATTGACATTTTTATCTCTTTCCTGCTCTCAGAAGCCATTTGCTGACACAAAAGTGTTTTATGGCTGTAATTCCTTATCAGTGAGTGTTACGCTATAGTCCGACCGGTTCCGACCAGGACAGAAACTGTCAATTTCATATCTGATGTTTAACTCTTTCAAGCAGAGAAGAAAAAAAAAAAGAACACCACATAGTCATTTCTGTGCTTGGAACTGAAGATACACATCTATCTCATTATGTCACATGTCACCTCAGGTGTCCTTTAAGAACAGCTTGCCCAGTCAGGTCATGGTGACCCAGAACCACCAGGAGTATAAGGCTCTAAAAGAGACAGAAAAGCCATGCTAAATATAATTTTGCCTTCTTAAAACAGAAGGTATTAGCAATAATTCAACCCTAAAGGGGAACTGAAGAGAGAGGTATATGGAGGCTGCCATGTTTATTTCCTTTTAAGCAATACCAGTTACCTGGCAGCCCTGCTGATCCTCTGCCTCTAATACTATTAGCCATAGCCCCTGAACAAGCATGCAGCAGATCAGGTGTTTAAAGTCAGATCTGACAAGACTAGCTGCATGCTTGTTTCTGGTGTTATTCAGATGCTACTGCAGAGAAATAGACCAGCAGGGCTGCCAGGCAACTGGTATTGATTAAAAGGAAATAAATATGACAGCCTCCATATTCCTCTTACTTCAGTTCCCCTTTAAGTAGGTAAGTGTGGTTTCCTATGATGCAAACCTTCTTAGCTTTTTGAGATAAGTAAGAGAGACACTTGAAGTACCCCTGAACTGAGAGCGGGTCTGCATGATATTAGTATGGTTTTGTGAACGGTGCTGACATGTCACAGCACCATCCTTTCGCTCCAGTGCCCCCAGGGGTCCCCGCACTGCTAGTTGTAGAACATCAAATATGGATGGGGAGGAAATGGCAGTTATCCTCCTCGGACTTCCTTAGGAACGCCCCTTTCTCCCCGCCCCCTTACACCGTAATTGTTGATAACCCGTAAAAAAAAAACACAGCAGGACTCACCTACTCTGGGTTCCCTTCGCTGTCTTTTCCATCCTGTCAGCTCTCCCATTCCGCCACAGTATCCCCTTGTAAATCCTGGCATTTTTACAGCAATGGTGCTGACCTGGATGTCAGCACCATTGCACTTCTGGGTCAGCGCCACTGCTGTGCAAACGCCGACATTTACAAGAGGACATTGTGGTACAACCGGAGAGATGACAGAGAGGAAAAGACAACTAAGGGAATGAAGTAGGTGAGTTATTCAGGAGTACTCTAAGCCATGCACCTGCCACACCCCTAATTACGCCCCCAGCACACCCCTAGTTGTACATACCATACAGATTTCATAGGAAAAATATGTTGTTTTATCATTCAAACCACACAGGTCCTTTCTATCCTGGTTCATTTTCCTTCATATTAACATTTGAAAATAAGAAATATACCAATTTAAAGAATGGGAATAAAGTTTAGAGTAAATTAAACACATTTTTCAATAGATATATTTATATAGATAAGTACATCAGTCCTGAAAAATGGAAAAATGATGAAGGAGAGACAGAGGGATTTAGTTCCTAATGAGAAACTGTTACTCTGAAAAAGGGACAGTGGGAGCTATGCATGATGCATCACTCCCTGATATGCAAATCATCTTTTAGGCTACTTTCCCACCAAGACGTTGCGTTTTAGGGGATGTTATGGTCGCATAACGTGCCCCTAACACAACGCATGGTGGTGTTGAAGTTGGACGTCAGATTGAGCTGCGTTATGCAGCTCTCAAAGCAGCCGCTCCAGGTTAGTGATAGGAAGTCCGGATCTTTTTAAGGATTCGGATCATTTGAATCGGATCATTGAAAAGATACGGATCTTTGAACCAAATCATTTGAATTATTTTACTAGGAAAGCAGACTGGGTGAAATGACTAGCAGGACAGGACTTTCCCTGCACTGTACATTCTGTATCTTCCTGTTTCTTCCAGACAGACATGCACTGTGAACTGAATCTTTCACTGTGATGATCCGGATGATTCGACTCACAAAAAAGATCTGGATCAAATGATCCGGATTCATGATCCGGACAACACTACAGTCCCACCACAAGTCACTACAGTGCAGTGAATATTAATTAGCCATGTGGCTGGCTGCGGAGGAGGAGGGGAGACCTCCTCCTCCAACATTACTGAGCATGTGCAAACAGTCTAACGTGCCTTAAGCCTCGTTCACATCTGCTGCGCTGAAAAACGTGTTAAAGCGCATGGTAAAAAACGCATGCGCTTGTGCGCGCTTTAGTCCGCGTTTCTGTGCGTTGCGCTGCGCTTCTTTAAAGCACGTTTTGCTTACTGTAGCAGCAGCAGTTGTCAATAAAACTTTGTTTTTGTATGTAAATGTATTTTTTTCTCCAATTAGGGGTAAAAAACGCATGCGCTTCTATGCGCTTGTACGCGCTTCTATGCGCTAAAAAAGCGGACCCATTCACTTGCATTGCTGTGCGCTTTACAGCTCAGCGCACAGAAATGCATGCAACCCTACGTTTCTGTAACGCTGCTCAGCGCAGCGCATAGATGTGAACCAGCTACATTTAGTTACATGGAAAAATGAATACCTTGCTGATCGCACAGGGCAGTGCGCTGTGAAAAGCGCACAAACGGCCCTGATGTGAACGAGGCCTTAGCCGGAGTATAACGTACAGCATGCAGCACTTTGTTTAAACGTTCTGCGTTACTATGAAACCCAACGTGTGCACTGTGATTTTACAGTGCTGTGAGTTAGGCTGCGTTACTGGCTGCTGTAACGTGGGAATTTAACGTCCCACTGTGAAACCAGCCTTAATGCCCCCGAAATTCAGGCACACATGCAGAACTGCTGGTGTATTAGTGAGTCAACAGTTTATACATTTTACAGAGGCAGGCCAATCCAATCCATGCAAGGACTGATATGGCTGTATGGGATAGGGCTTGGGCCTACAGAGTAGCCAGATAACTCATGGTGACCCAAAACCACTTGAAAAGTATAAGGGGCTAAGAGAGACAGAAAAGCCCTGTTGCTAAAAAGGCTACGCTTATTATAATTTTGCCTTCTTAAAACCGAAGCATTTTCAATAATTCAGCTTTAAGTGAGTCTCTCTCAGTCCCTGCTGAGTGTGGAAGAGCCTCTGACAAGACAAATAAAGAGGCAGTGATAACCTGTTAGTCAGCTGCCAGCTATCACTCAATTAATTGAGCTGTGCAGGTTACAAGCAAGATTTCACAGAGACAGAGACTGTACATTCTGCAGCTCTGGCCAGCCAGGTAACATGACACTCTACATTAGAAAAGCAATGCTATTTAGGAGCTATTAAAGGGAACCACACACCACTTTTTTTTTCTAGTTTCCATTAGCTATAAGAGCTGCTATGTTTCCCCCTCCCCTTTCCGCTGTCATTATTTATCCAGGGAAAGGTGAGGAGGAGTATCTGTGACTTCTGTAAACTCTTTGAAGCACAGTGTTTGTCCTACTCACCCTCCCAAGCATATCACCTGAGGGAATGATCAGCATCTCTGTGGGCAACATTACTTGTACCTTGTCTGTGAGGCTTAAGACAAGACATGACATGTAGTGGTTTTTTGCTGCGGTGTAACTGCAACGTGTGTAATGCACTGACATATGTGGTTACAAATGCCTCCATTTGGCTGCATTAAATTGCAACTGAAGGAGCTTGTTGTCCAGCAAGTCAGAGGCTAAACTATGCACCAACTGTGCAGTTCAGCCATCAGTGTGGAAGGACCTATCTTCAATGCCAGCCTTATACAGATTGTAAGCGGCTATTTACAACACAACAGGCACATATCTTGGCTGTCACTTGCTTCAGGGAGTATAAATGGTATGTGTTAACATTTTAATTGACACCTTTCCAGAAGGGGAAGACACTGGTTTTCATTGGCTAGCTTGGCCTAGCTACAGGCCACAGCGATTTACTATTAATGTGGAAGGTCTTTAAATGGTTAATATAAAATTCAAATTAATACATGCATGCAGTTTTCATACACCATGATTTCCACAGCCCCAGCTGGAAAATATACCTCAGCAGGTTACAAAGCATTTCAGCAGTTATAGAAAGTCTTTATTATGTTCCATAAACTAACAAGATCTCAGCAGTTACGTTATGACTTTTCCAGTGTTCACTTGAAAAGATTTGACCTCTTTAAGGGGACCTACATGTGTGTTACACAGACAGGAACCTTGATTTCAAAGGAGCTTATTTGCTTTTCCCATTGCTATTGACATAACCCAAACACATCACCCTGATGCCTCATCCAGTTGAGTTCACAAAGAGAGGTGTGCAGGCAGGATCCTATCAGTGAAACTCCGGCAGGCAAACAGGATGCACACGCATCATGTCTCTTCAAAGAAGGGCAGTGCAAACAAGCTGAAAAGATTCTTCAAGCAACATAGTAAAAAGAATGGAAGAAGAAGGGGGCAAGATTGGATCCCCAGGAAGAACCCTGAACACCTAAACAAGAAATAAGCACAAGGATTTGTTGACACAGCTTTTACTACTGGCAAATGTATAAGAGGAATTAAGACAGCCGGTATACATTAGTTGGGTTGGAGGTCAGTATCTTATTGCTCCATTATTCGACCAGTCAGAGAGCACTATAAACCCCCACTGGGTGATGTTTTGTGAAGGAAAAAGCTACCCTATCCCCATTGCAAAGCATCCCTACCCCACTGTTGATGGCCACTGCAGGCTATTAAACAGAGTTAGTGGGGACAAGTCTTCTGAAGATGATCAAGTATGTTCATCCCAAATGGCAAACATTGCTATCTAGACACAGTTTTAGCCCTTTTTTCAATAATTTTTTTACACATTTTAAATGTCCTGCTGTTCATACATAAGGAATCTTTGGCCAATCTTATGCTGGGAATACACCGTGAGATTTTTTGGCAGATAGATGGTTCAATAGATAATTTCCGACATGTCCGATCTGATTTTCAATCGTTTTTCTGATCGTTTTCTCATATAAGTGAATGGAAATCAATCAGAAAAAGGATTGGAAAATCGATTGGACAGTATATCTGCTGAAAAATCTCATTGTGTATTCCCAGCATTATAATCTGCTGTTCTTTACAAATACTTCTCAGAAGTTTTCTCGAGGAGATCATTTTTAATCTGTTTCAAATAACTTTTCAACACTCTGCAGTTGAAAAAGTACTTAAAGAGAATCTGTAATGTCAAAACGTCCCGTGGGGGGTACTCACCTCGGGTGGGGGAAACCTCAGGATCCTAATGAGGCTTCCCACGCCGTCCTCCATCCCTCAGGGGTCTCGCTGCAGCCCTCCGTACAAGATGACGTCAATATTTACCTTCCCGGCTCCTGCGCAGGCGCTCTGACGGCTGTCGGCTCCGAAGTAGGTGGAAATACCCGATCGCCGTCGGGTCTGTTCTACTGCGCAGGCGCAAGTTTCCGGCGCCTGCGCAGTAGAGCGGACCCGACGGAGATCGGGTATTACCGTCTACTTCAGAGCCGAAAGCAGCCACAGCGCCAGCGCTGGAGCCAGCAAAGGTAAATATTGAATTGACAGTCGGGTCTGTCGCGGCTGTTCGGAGGGCTGCAGCGAGACCCCCGTGGGACAGAGGACGGCGTGGGAAGCCTCATTAGGATCCCGAGGCTTCCCCCACCTGAGGTGCGTACCCCAGAGGGGATGTTTTTGATGTTACAGAGTCTCTTTAAAAAGTACTGTCAAAATTGTTATTTATTTTCTTGGTTTTCAAGGGCTTAAAATGCATTTTGATAAGATGTGAAAATATCCCCTGGAAGACTTATGAGAAAAAGGGAATTGGATTGGAACCATAGTTGCAGAGCTTGTTTTCATCTTTGCACTGTGGTGTAGCAATAGAGGGTGCAGTGGTTGTGACTGCACCGGGGCCCTTGGGCCAGAGGGACCTTCCCTTTACCACTGTTTTAGCTCTTGGTCCTGTGCTGGTAATAATCACTATAGATGCTTTGAATGGTAGTAACCATCCCCTTCTTACACCTCTGACACTGTTGTTATCCTTTGCAGGTTTTGGTGGGCTGTATCAATTGACATGTATACAGTGCTTGGGGGGGGGGGGGGGGGGGAGGCAATGCAAAACTTGCACCAGGGCTTATAGCTCCTTAGCTATGCCACTGTCTTAGCATAACCTTGTTTTCATTGGATATTTTCTTTTCATGAATACATGAGCAAATATAATCATTGTTGTTTCATTTGTTAGACTAGGCTTTCTTCAGCTACTTTTAGAACTTATTTCAACTGATGTTTTAGGTCACATTCATATACAAATATAGGACATTTTAAAAGGTTCATAAACTTTCAAGCACCACTGTATTTTATCTTTCAAGCACCACTGTATTTTATCTGCATAACTCTAATTCCTTTTAATGATTCAAATTAACACCAGATTTGAGTTTATAAACCTACACATTAATCTTTGTCATAGTCATAATGGAATATATTCACAAAACATTGGTAAAATGTATGTGTGCAGACTGGGGTTTGCACAATCTACAGAGTGCACGTTGTGAAAATAGTGTAATTTGGGTTATTCATGTAACACCTTCATTGCTTGTATAATGCACATTATACAAGCAGCATATCAGAGGCAGTTATAATGCAACTTATGAAATTTGCATAATGCACACCGCATAGCTTGCATAAACCCCAGTAAACTTTATGCTTTTTGAGTGATCTTTATGCTTGTAAATGTTATCAACCTTTGTAAATATACCCCAATGTCCGTATATACCTCCCACTGGCTTCTTCATTATCCTCTATAATAAAACCCCGCATCTTCCTGTGCCCGTGCGTACAGGCCAGCGTGCATGCACATCGCGCGGGCAGACTTGAAACATCAGGAGGACAGGTGCAGGGGGTCACGGCCGTGCGTGCGCGAGTCTAGGAGCACACGTGGGATCGCGGCAGTTGTGGATAAGGTGGGAGAAAGGGGTCAGGGGGTCGCGGCCAAGCCCTAGCGCCTGTTTTTTAACGGATGGGCTTATTTCTAGCACTGCTATAATATCGAAAAATTGTAAAATTTTACATACATACACATAAAGTGTACATTTCTCCCAGAGTAAAATGCACTATAAATTACTTTCTTCCTATGTTGCTGTCACTTACAGTAAGTATTAAAAGTTGACAGATCTGACTTATTTTGGACTAGTCCATCTCCCCAGTATTACCTTTATTCTTTATAAAAGCACTCCCTGGAGAGGATCTACACAAAGATGTCAGGGAGCTTCCCTACTCTTGTACACTACTTTGGCAGTTAGACTGAGCAGCTGAAGTTCAGTAAGAGCTTTTGTAAATAACAAAATAACTGAGAATCCCCGTGAGGAGATGGACTAGTTCAAAACCTGACAGTTCTGTCAGATTTTAACTACCTTCGGTAAGTGACAGTGACATAGGAAGAAAGTAATGTATAGTGCACTTTATATGTAAGAAATGTACTTTTATATGTATGCATTTTACATTTGTACAATTTTTTGCAATAGTTGTCCTTTAAATACAAACACCAGTTATGGACTGTACTAATCCATTACATGGTTTTGTGGCACATACGCAAGCAGTTTTATGCGTTGTCTGTTAACGCTGGTCATTTTCTGTCTATAGTAGGAGATCACTTCTCATCTCTGATTCGATTCTGCTTGTCTCTGATTGCCAGGAATTCTCAGTAATAAGCAGGTGTGCCAAGACAGAAGAGCAGAGATCAAAGCCATCACAGCTATAAATGTCTACAAAGAGGCAAGGCCTGAAATGTACAGTTCAACCTGGGTCACCAAGGTGGAAATGGAGGAGAAACAGTGGCTCAACTGTGAATGTCAGATTATCCTTTTTATTCCATCATTGGAACCACAAATTGGGGGAAATAGAGTACAGGCCTTCCTCGAGGG
The DNA here is from genome assembly GCF_040937935.1 of Hyperolius riggenbachi. NCBI lineage: Eukaryota > Metazoa > Chordata > Amphibia > Anura > Hyperoliidae > Hyperolius > Hyperolius riggenbachi. The sequence continues at coordinate 426,856,365 of NC_090646.1, forward strand.
CACACAAATCCCACTTAAGCAATTCAGCCACTGTTTCTTGGCCATGAGCATTCAATCCACATAGGTGTGGACCACTATGGCTATGGTTTTGAAATGTAACCAGGAAGTAAACGACCATAATATGAGAATGATATCACAGTATCCTTAACTACCGTATATCCCCTCAAAACGCTAAGCTTAAGAGTGAAATTGTTGGTGCCAGGGATGTGGAGTTGGAGTCGTAGTTGAGGAGTCAGAGCAATATTTGGGTACCTGGAGTTGGAGTCAGTGGTTTCATACTCCACAGCTCTTGCAGCCATAGCCCTCCAAGGGCTGGGCAGATCGTTCAGAAACAGCCTTATCAGTCCGCCCAGCGGGAGGGTCTGACAGACCCATCGTTGGCGTCAGTAGTGCGTTTGTACGCACCTAAAGAGTTGCAGTTGGAGCAATTTTGGGTACCTGGAGTCGGAGTCAGTAGAATAATAAACTGAGGAGTCAGAGTTGGAGCCGGATGATTTGTGTACCACCTCCACAGCCCAGATTGGTAACCTTACAGCTCCTTTGAAAAAAAGTATTTGAGTATCTAGAAAAGTGATTAAATGAAAATAAATTGTCCCATGTTTTACCTACGTGCCATTAATGAAGTTAACAAAAACAAGGGTGAAAAGAGACGAGTATTGCTTTTCTATAAAAAGCAAGAAATTTTGAGTCAGGATGATACCATTTATTGGCTAACTGAAAAGAATAAGAATAAGCTTTTCAGACTTCAATCCTATTTGCTTACAAGATGTTGGAACAGACAGCTATAATACGCTACTGCTGTTCTACAAAGATGTAGTAAAACAGCCTGGACACATTTCCTGGTATCCCTCAAAAAGATCAGAAACTATTGAGTTGAATGGGTGGAATTAATTAGTTGGGCTCACCTCTTCCCATAGAATGATCACATTAGACTGAAAACAATCACAATGAATAATATTTTAATGAACTCAAAGTGCAATAGAACATCTAAACAGCGTTGTCCCTCACTATCCATACAGGAGACTGTTCAATAATGTTTCTTTATAATATACTGAACATGTATTGTAATAAACTGTAACACATTCCAAGCTCCAGGTGAACTGCTGTTGGACATGAAGTAATACGTATCTTTGCTATGACACAATGTTTGCAATCCATGGCCTCGATTCATCAACACTTAGCAAATTTGTTAACAACAGTTTGGTAAAATACCGAATTTGTTAACTTCATTTCAGGATTCATCAAAGTTATCTACAGCTGTTAGCGAACATTCGTTAACGATTCGGTAACGATTCGCTAAAACGGAAGAAAGTGCAATTCATGAAAAAGAAAGTGGGCGTGGTTTAGCGTTACCTTTAGGATTAGTTATCTCCTTCACTGCTCTGTCGTTATTCCTGTCAGATCATTGCTGACAGAGAAGGTGGAGCCATTTGAAGTGGCTATGTATCAGCTGAGAGTGATTCAAAGGTGCAGAAGGGCAAGAATAAGGTCTGCAACCATATAAATTTGTAAGAGAATAGATTTATTTGCTATAACACGACATCTGCATTTCTCTTGAATCATCTTGTAAGAGAACACAGGCAGTGCCAGGGTTAACTAATTTTGCTAGCTGCACTATAATTTTTTAGAAAAGGCTCCTATCAAATTGTGGGATTGTCCCAACCACTTCCAGAATCCTGGTCCAGGTGTAAAGCCCTATTCAGAATGTTGCTACGTAGTGCTCAAAGGACTGCCTTTTACCCACAATTCTATGGGAATCTTATGGCCTTGTGTTAAATTACCGCTGTAAAATGGAAATATCGACACGTTACCGAATGGTTACCGAATTGTTATCGAATTCACACCGAATGCCGAAAAACCTTGATGAATACAACTAGAAATCGCTAAACTTCAAATTCGGTAATTTAACAAACTGGAAAAAGTTATCTCAAAGACAATGATGAATCGAGGCCCATGTCTTTATTTTGTCCAGAACATGTTTCAGTATAAAGCAGATTCCATGTTTGTAAACCGCAGGTTTTTTTAGTTTTCCAATTGCTATTAATAAAGCAGTCAGATAAATCAGTACCAATAGCAATCAACTATGATATAAGATAACAGTGTAATTGTTGCTAATCACTGCAGTTAAGGCTGCACGTGGGTGTTTTCTGGAGTCATCACTTGCAGCTGTTTCTGAAAATGAGCTAGGGAGGCTCCTTACATTGCGCTGCTGTCCTGAAGTAACACACAAAGATTCAGAGTCATTTCTGTACAAGCAATTCTATGATGTATCCGAGGTCACACAAGACTTCCTACATCATTCATCTTTAATGAGACTGTGAAGCTCAGTATAGACTTCTGTGGCAACTACTCTCTCCACATGTCATGTGACTCATGTCTTTTTCCCCCACTACCTCACCTAACATAAAGGTTCCCCTTTTTTCCAACCACTCTCACCTACAGGGATCATAAACTTGGAAAATTGCCCTGGTCATGATATCCTTCCACAGAGCAATGCAAGAGGCATACTGGAATGCAGAACACAACCTCTCCCACAACACAGTGTGCCCTAAAGTGCTTCCCAGAGCCGGATCATCCACAAGGCAAACCAAGGCACAGTTGCCTAAGGCCTGGAGAGAGATTAGGGGCCTGGTGGATGCTAGCCCCCACCAAATCTTACTATAAAAGCCAGGTGACCATTAGTGATGGGACAGAAAATTCTTTCTTGCCTAGGGCCCCATTTTATCCTAATCCTTTTCTGGTGCCTCCCACAATACCAAAAGCAGGCTATTGCACCCCCCCCCCCCCTCCAATAGAGCAAAAAAAGAAGGGAGGGAGGGACGCAGCTGAGTGGTTACAGTGACCCTCCTCCAGAACCACATCCATAGGCCTCTGTATGACATCACATCTGGAGGCTCAACCTGAAATGTGATATCTGTTTTATGCTCTGATACGCCATCTGCTGGAGTGGACTATACACTGCTGCACTTGGGGATTGTTGCCAAAAACAAGTCAGAGTGTACATGCTGACCCAAGTCCATTGCTGAAGATGCCTACAGTGTCAGGACTGGCCCCACAAGCAATGGAAGAACATGGCCTGGTATAATGAATGTCATTTTCATCAGCTTGCAAAATACCTAGTTTTTAAGTTGATTAACCATCTATGGAAAGAGTTAAAAAAACGGACTTCTGATCATTTTTCTAAACGATTTTGTATAGAAGTGAAAATTGATCAGAAAAATGATCAGAATTCAGATCGAACCTATTGGAAATATTTGATTCCACCCGTCTGACGGGAAATTGCATTCTTGTTCACGCTGCAATGGACCCGCGGGGTCCGTTTCAGTGGGTGGGCTGCACGTCTGTGCAGTCTGTGATAATCCTCGGCACATGGAGGCATTCCCTGATATAGCCTATGGTGGAGTGCATCTGCCCTGGGGTCCACCGGGACCATCAGAGTGGGCACTACACCGTCCAATCCCACTGGCAACACGTGGTCCAGCAATAAGTGGGAACACAGCCTTACTCTCAGTCAGAGACCTGCCAGTTTATGGCCAACATAACAGACACCGGGTAAAATAGTAGAATGGCATATGTGCCCAAGGGACAGTGCTTTCTAGAGAAAAACATTGCATAGTATTGTATTATAATATAATAGCTGCATAGTGGTCATTAGAGTGTTCTGCTTTGTATGGAAAGAAAACCTTGGCCTTTCTTTGATGTACTGCCAAGAAATCTATTACAATGCAAGCATAAAACCAGCATACTGTTCTTATGAGGCACATACTGTACTAAGAAAATGAAGGCATGGTCAGCCATGGTCAGCCACAGCTGCTATAACAATATCTACATCTTAATTTTGTGCACCTCCCATCATAAACATACATCACATATATGATTTGCTAGTAAAGATACAGCAACTATAGCTTCACTTATCAAAACTTTTTACTGAACTGATGTTTGACACATGTAATATTATCATCTGACTTCAATCTTATCTGACAGTAAGATAATAAAGGGGGTAAAAAAACACAGTCACGCACCCAGGCAATTCTACGCTGGTTTCCTCTACGAGAAGAACATATTCAAAAAAATGCTTTCTTTCTCTGAGCCGCACGTATGCGCAGTATGCACCGACTGACGGGATTACCGGACTGAATTGGGGAGGATCCAGGAGGCAGAACAGAACGGCGAGGGACCGAGGATTCAAGCATTAAAAAAAAAAAAAAAAAAAAAAGATCCACTTACCTGGGGCTTCCTCCAGCCCGCCTGTTGAGTACCGACCTGATGATGTGGGTGGGACCACCTGCGCAGAAGAAGCCGACCCGGAACAAGACCTGGCGACGTCGGCTGCACCAGCGGAGAAGACCGGGAGCCACCGGAGCTGCGGCGAGGGCACAGGACGGCTGCCACAGGCTGGAGGAAGTCCCAGGTAAGTGGATCTTTTTTTTAATGCTTGGATGTATCCTTTAACCACTTGAGGACTGCAATGGTAAACCCCCCTAAAGACCAGGGCAATTTTAACTAAATAGCCCACTGCAGCTTTAAGGCGTAGCTGCAGGCCCGTACAACTCAGCACACAAGTGATTCCCCCCCCCCCCTCCCCTTTTCTCCCCATCAACAGAGCTCTCTGTTGGTGGGGTCTGATCGCCCCTATCTGTGTTTGTTTTTTATTTATATAAATATTGGTGTTTATATTTTATTAAAACGTCCTATTTGTTTAATTATACTCCACCCGCTCCCTCCCTCCCCCCAGCCAGCCAATGACACAATCAGCTGTCATAGGCTTCAGCCTATGAGAGCTGATCGCTCTCTTGTGGATAGGGGGACAACCGTGTCACACAGCTGTCCCCAGTACTGCGCTGCTGCTGATCGCAGCGCTGTACTCAGTAGAAAGAAGGCGGTTTCGCCGTCTAACAGACTCCTAAGTGGCGATTGCCACTCGGAGACTGAAGGCGGGGCGGAGCTCCGCCCCCCAAGCAGGAGATGCGTGTGCAGCCTGCGCGCAATCTCCTGCAAACTGCAGCCCCAGGACTTGACGCAAATTGGTGTTAGGTGGTCCAGGGGCTGCCGCCGTGGTCACGCCAATGGGCGTTACCCGGTCTTTAAGTAGTTAAGATTGACCTAAACTGAAAAAGAGCCAAACATAAATCATTGGGCCTGATCCAATTTACCTTTTCTCCTAGGTGATATTTTCAAATCTTATCAATAAAATGACTTTTATGCCACCAGCAAGCAATAAAATACTCAATACTCAGTATTTTTTCACCTAATTGTTGGTACTTTTTCAAATGCAGTGCTGAAAAGTTATTTTTAACAGAAGAGGAAAAATGATCTCCTAGGAGCAAACATAGGAGAAAGAATGCATTGGATCGGGCGCATGTTGTTTGCACTGTGGTCAAACTGACTCCCAATTGAGTGTAAATTAATTTGAACTGAAGTCAAACTCGCTTTAAATAATGCAGACGGGAGCCAGTAAAAAGGATCAAAGAAGGATAGAAAAGAAAAATGTTTTCTCTATAAAGAGAAAGCATTCTTTTTTAGAAGCAAGCATAAGACGTAGGGAGCACCACAAACAAATGCTAATCATTTGGGCTAAAAAATGTATTGCTCCTTTCAAAACAGCATTCCTTGGTGGGCTCTTCCCAGGTCTAAAGGTGCCCATACACTCGTCAGATTGGCAGCAGATAGATAAGAAATGCATCTGATGATCTATCTGATGCGTTTTTAGAACATTTTTTACCAGGATAGAATTCCAATAGATTTCAGTTTGAAATCTGTTGAAATTCGATCTGATGGCATTTTTTTGCCATCAGATTTCCATTAAGGCCAATGCAAACTGATAAGCAATCTCATCAGATCGACCTAAATTTTCCACCCTGCAAGTTCGATGGAAATCCATCGAAATCGATCGAAATCGGCCGTCGATCGGTCGATTGGCCAACCGATTTGCGATCGATCGATCGATCGCGATGCCAGAAAATCGGCTGAGTGTATGGGCTGCTTTAGAATGCTGAGGCCACGAACTTGGTGCTGTGACCCCATCACATTATGCTGTGGCCACAAACATAGTGCTGTGGCTCCATCAGATAATGTTGTGGCCACAAATGTGCTGCTCCAGCCCCATCAAATGATGCTGGTGCTAGGAACATACTGCTCTAGTCCGAGCACATGAAGTTGTGGCCACAAATGTGCTCTGGCCCCATCACATAATAGTGTCCATGTATTTTCTGCTCTAGCCTAATCACATCATACTGTGGCCATGAATGTGCTGCTCTAGCCCCATAACATGATGTGCCCTGATTTCACAATGTACCTGCTCACAAATGGGGATGTGCCAAGGCCTAGACAGACTCATGGGAAGATCACAAAACAACAGCACTAGGCTGCAATTGTGAAAAACACAGTACATGCTTAGCTCCCATGGACACCTCTAGGGTTTTTAAAGCAGTAGGATTAGCCATACTATGCCAGGAAAAAAACATATATTATAAGTAGATAAATACTTGATCTACTTACATAACACATGTATTGTACTGTCCATGTTTTGATTTCAGTGAATGTTATATAGTAAATGAAGAGAATTCTGTTTCTGGTGGGAACCATATCTTTTGCCCACAGTTTAAGGCTAAATACTGATGTCATTTCTTCCCTTATCTTTTTTTTCTTTTCTCCTCCAATCACTGAGTCACCTCAGCCTTGCTTGTAAACACAAGTGAGCAGAGGATCATGTTTCAGCAAGGCAGCTAGGCAAGGAAATAAAGGGAAGAGGAGGAATATATTATAGATAAAAAGAACCCCCAGCATGCAACTGTTTGGCACTGACTATTAAAGGGCCAGTGCTCCTAAAGTATGTGATAACTCCAAACCATAACAGCAGAACAAGTTTTGAAAGTTTTGAATGCAGGATTGGCATCTTTATCACTTAATACACTCAGACCAGTTGCTATTGGAATTTGATTTTTATAGTGACAATCCCGCTTTAAGCACGGTAAATGGCAGCCATTTTACCATCCTTAAAAAGTGCAAACTATTGTAAAACCAACCAGCTCTTCCACACGTACATGAGGGAGGATGGACTGTTAGGAGGTTGATGAACACAATGTTGCATGCAGAGTCTAGAGCAGGCATGGGCAAACTTAGCCCTCCAGCTGTTGAGGAACTACAAGTCCCACAATGCAATGCAGGAGTCATGACTCATAAAGGCAAATGCATTGTGGGATTTGTAGTTCCTTAACAGCTGGAGGGCCAAGTTTGCCCATCCCTGGTCTAGAGAGTGGTATTCCCTCTTCACACCGTAATGTGTACAGGATAGTGGTGGACCGTGGCAGTTTTACATTGCGGCTCAAAAAGTAGCCAGGGAAAGAAGGCTGCTCTGATACAACAAACAATTGCAATCTCCCAGTGCACATCCTCAGAGAACGGTACTGACCCGGCATACTCAATCTGGAAAAAACTCTGGGTGGATAATGATGTACAGCGTACCTTCAGGATGTTTAGCCTAACAAGTCTCCAATCAATCTCGCTACTGCAGTAGATGCTGGGTGCCGCGAGTGAATCGCTGGTCCCAGTAGCAAGAGAAGATGTATGGCTGAGAGTGTGTGTTCATGGATTTCTCTGTACAGCTGATCAGGGGCGAGCTGACATTAATTCCTGGTTAAAAAGAAATCTTGTTTATTAGCTACTAGTATAGCAACCCCCTACCCAGTGTTTCGGCTATTGTCTTTGTCAGGGGAATACAAAATGACTCTGATACAGCATTACTGCCAGTAATAATGGTGATGGGAAAAATATGCAGCCACAGAGTAGCCAGACTGCAGGAAACATGAATAACTATTTCATAATGAAAATAATATCCTATCATTTATACAATGGTTGTGACACCACCGGAGGCAAATCATTCCATTCAGCCTGCAAAATGCAGACAGGAATGATGAGTGTGCATTGTGAAGCCTGACCAGCTATCCAATCATTGGGGTTGTCTGGAGGGGTGGGCATTTTAGCTTAAAAACTAGAAAAAAGAAGAGCAGGACATGTTCCTAGGACAAATTGAAAAAAAGCTTTCAGTTCTTTGCTACCTCAGGAGAGTTTTTCACACATATTGCATATCGGTGACTAAAACAAAAAAGAAGAAAACTGCCGTTTCAAGTGTAACATACATTTTTCATTAATTCATGAGACTGCAGGGATTAAGTCACTGTATTTGTTCTGTGTCCAGTGTCATTTTATTTAAAGTGAACCCGAGGTGAAAATAAACTGATGAGATAAACAATTGTATTTATCCTCCTACTCCTAAAAATTATTTTTTTAGATATCCCATGGATTTATTTTATATTAAAACATTTACAAAGTAGATTGAATTTTTTTGTTGTCTCTGCTCAGTGGCAGTCTATTACGTGTCCCTAAATAAAAATACATGAACTACTGACCTTTTCCTATCACCCTCAGAAGTTGTATTCTACTAGAAAAACTTTTATAGCTGTAATTTGCTATATTCCCGACAAGGTACAGACAAGACAGAAGCTGTCTCTTCCATGCCTAAAAATTAACTCTTTCAGGCAGCAAAAGAAAACAAGTAAAACAGCCTTGTTAAAGATTTTCTTTGTTCTGTGCTAATGTGTGCAATAAAATAATTACTGCAGTCCTTAGCTGCTTAAAATGTCTGTGGTTGGGCAGGCCTAGGAAGTGGGAGGAAGTAGGATAATAAGGGCCTCTGCTAAACTTTTGACTGTAAAAGAAGAGGTATTTTTTTTATTAATGAGCCACATTCAGTGTTCTCCCCAGAAAGTTTTTCCAGCCGGGTGGCATTAAATAGTAGCCGGGTGGCATGAAAAAGTAGCCGGGTGGGGTAATATGAAAGAATGCAGGGCCGGTGCTTCTGTGCGCAACTCTGCTTATAGCATAGGAGGAGGTAAGCCAATGACAGCCGGGTGCTCTTCAAAACTAGGCGGGTGGAGCACCCGGCTAAAAGAGCCTGGGGAGAACACTACACATTGTTGGCATATAAATAAGAAACACCAAGAGCCCAATATAGTGTAGTATGTATTGGAAACCATGAAATATTAGAGTGTGAGATGAATATCTTTACAAACATGGGTTACCTCTCATGCAACCACTGTAGATGCAGGTGAGGAGATTAGACCTGTCCTCACTCAGGAATAAGATGTCGCTCTCTGTAGATCGGAAAAGTAGGGGTAGGTCCCCCTTCCACCAGGGGTGGATACAGTAACTGTCTGAATTAACCACCTTGGCGGTAATGACGAGCACAGCTTGTCCATCTCCGCCGCGGTGGATTGCTCAGCCGCGGTGGATTGCTCAGCTAGCACTTGGCTACCTACATCACCCCTCCGATTGCCGCCGGCTCGCTCTGATCTCCCCGATCGCCGCTGTCGCTGTTTTATGCTTACACCCCCCCCTGTAACTTTTATTACTTTTTTTCCTGCTGGCGCCTCTGTTCTCTAGCAAATACACATTGTTGGTATGCATATTATATGTAACAGATATGTACAAAACAGTCCAACGACTTTAGGGGTTTTATAGGAACAGCACCAGTCTTTATTCTTCATAAATATAAATTCTCCTCAATTGCAGATGTGAAATGTAGACAGGTCACACAAGGATCCAATATACAGATCCAAAAATTGCCTGACACGTGTTTCACGGTCAAAAGTCGCTTCCTCAGAGGCACACGAATATATAAATATCTGTTAAAAATACATAATGTACACAAACATATATCAGTTCCCCTACCCTCAATCAGATGCTTGCACATATCAGGAAACAGTGGACATGCCACTAACAATAGCATAATCTTAAAGAGGAACTCCAGCCTAAACAAACATACTGTCATTAAGTTACATTAGTTATATTAATTAAAATAGATAGGTAATATACTCTCGTACCCACACTGTTTTAAAAGAACAGGCAAATGTTTGATTTCATGACGGCAGCCATCTTTTTGGTTGAAAGGAGGTGACAGGGAGCATGAGACACAGTTCCAACTGTCCTGTGTCCTGAGCACCTCTCCCAGTTGCTAGGCAACGTAAATAACAACATAGGAAATCCCATCATGCTCTGCACAGCATCTTTGATGGGTGGAGCTTAGCTAAAAATGCAGCTAAAAATGATGCTTTGGTAAGAAGAACAAAGTTCTGATGGTGTGAAACTGTTAAAGAAACAGCAAGCCTTTTCAGTTCTGCTGAGTAGATTTTTAGTCCAGAGGTTCACTTTAACCACTTGCTGACCGCGCACTCATACCGTGCGTCGGCAAAGTGGCAGCTGCAGGACCAGCGACGCAGTTCTGCATCGCCGGCTGCAGGCTAATTAATCAGGAAGCAGCTGCTCGCGCGAGCGGCTGCTTCCTGTCAATTCACGGCGGGGGGCTCCGTGAATAGCCTGCGGGCCGCCGATCGCGGCTTGCAGGCTAAATGTAAACACAAGCGGAAATAATCCGCTTTGTTTACATTGTTACAACGCTGCTACAGTAGCAGCGTTGTAGTAGATCAGCGATCCCCGGCCAATCAGCGGCCGGGGATCGCTGTCACATGACAGCGGGGATCCTTTTAGAGGCTGCACAGGACAGATCCGTTCCTGTGCAGCCTCTGATCTCTTGGGCAAGGAGGGAGAAGAGGGAGGGGGAGAATGTAGCCGCGGAGGGGGGCTTTGAGGTGCCCCACCCGCCACCCACAGCATGCCGAAGTGATCAGACCCCCCCAGCACATCATCCCCCTAGGGGGGGGAAAAGGGGGGCGATATGATCGCTCTGCATGCCAGCTGATCTGTGCTGGGGGCTGTAGAGCCCACCAAGCACAGATCTGAAAATACAGCGCTGGTCCTTAAGGGGGGGTAAAGGCTAGGTCCTCAGGTGGTTAAGGTGCGTACGCACGTCTGATATTTCTGAACAACTTGTCATTTGAACGACTTGTAGTTCAAACAACAAGCCGTTCAGACATCATGCACACACTGACCAACAAGTCGTTTGATATGCTAATTTACCTAATTTACACGTTGTATAACCAACTTGGTAATGGACAATGGACTGGCTAGAACAATAGAGTAGATTAAATGACTGATCTAATGACTTGTTGTTTTATTTTATATTTGAATGTCTTTTAGTGTTAAACTAATACACTTTCAAACAACAAGTTGTTAGTACACATGTACGGACCTAACTGTCGTTTGAACAACAGTTAGTTCTCGGATCCGCTGAGCGGATCAGTCAAAACTTCTGCTATCAGTCTAACGATCGTTTGCAAAACTGTCGTTCAAACAACTGGTTTGATTGACAAGTCATTCAGAAATGTCAGAGGTGTGCACCTACCTTTACCAGATAAAACCAGGTTTAGAGAACCCTAATCCTGTTTCCTATAAAACCCCTAAAGCTATTGGATTGTTTTGTACATATCTGTTGCATAGTGTTCTGGGGTGGAACTGTACTAGCGTATTATATTTCAAGTTATTGGTATTATGCATATTATATGTACTATTGAGATGCCCAAGGTGCTAAAAATGGTGCTTGGTTCACTTTAATATGTTTTGCACTGTACATACCCATGTTTATCTCATCCTGTCATGTCATGTTGGGTACACTTTAATAAATGAAGAAGAACAGGACAGAGAACAATATTTCTTTATGCTAAAATTGAACGGCTAAGCACAGACTTGCTGGAATGAAGAAAAAGCCTTGTGACGGGCACATAGGCTGGCACACTGACAGCACTGGACGGTCACCAGGGCAACCAGCGTTCAACAGTCCTGCAAAGATCAGACAGGCAGGAGAAATGTACTATGTGTAATGACATTATAGTGCTGACAGACCAATAACTACTGAGTAAATTTACAGACTATCGAAAGACAGTCACAGCGCCTGTGAAGTGGTGCTACAAGAGCCTGGAAAAAAACAGCATTATTTTACATTTCTGTCCACTTGAGTCTTCCAATGTTGCCACGGCAATGCTGCAGAAGAATAAAGGATGTTTGCAATTTAACACATTTAAATGACTTTAAGAGAGGGCTGACATCTGTGAGCTGTTTCACCAAACTGTACAAGTATTTGCTCTTCTGAACAATGGCCGATGACTCAAAGCAAACTTGATGTTCAGACATAAATTACAGACTTTATAGGAAAGTAAACATTCTGCTTGTCAGGCTCTCAGAGGTCTGCTATCTGCCTATAACTATCTCTCCAATAACATGCTGAAACCAAATAGACATTAGTAGATCAGACCAAGGCTCGGTTCCCATCTGCCGTCAGACCACGTGCAGCCAGCGGGATTTGACAGTGTAGTGTGCATTCGGATGATCCACTGTGGTCCACAGGCGTACGTTAAAAAGGGGCGCTGGGAAAAAAGGGCGCGGGGTTTTAAACGATAAGCATGGATAACGTTTGAAAAAAAAATATTGTACTATATTTCGTTTATAAATAATGTTTTATACAGTTATAAATCATTAAATAATGTGCATGAAATCGGCAATTGTGAAAACGTTAATTTTCCGTTTAAAAACTGAAATGCATAATAACGTTTAAAAAAAAATTAGTAAGTAACCCTCCCTGTACCTACCCCTAACCCCTAGACCCCCGTATTGGTGCCTAAACCTAAGACCCCCTGGTGGTGCCTAAACCTAAGACCCCCCTGGTGGTGCCTAAACCTAAGACCCCCCTGGTGGTGCCTAAACCTAAGACCCCCCTGGTGGTGCCTAAACCTAAGACCCCCCTGGTGGTGCCTAAACCTAAGTCCCTCCTTAGTGATCACTGTACTGTGTGTAGAATAAAGTTTTAGAAACAGTAAGCGATACAATATATTACAATTTACGTTACGTACTGATCGCTTTATTTTGTGCATAATAATGTTTTACAAACAGTAAGGGATAACATTTAAAATAATGTTTTATTGAAATAGGAAACGTAAATCATCACAAGCAGTTATAAAACATTAAAAATCTTCGGGTGCCGTTGGAAAACGTTATTATTCTCGGGCGCCCTTTTTTCCTGTTCGGCGCCCAGTAAACGATATTTATTATGGGAGTGAATGGCGGCGCCCGATTTGTCCACTAGCCACCTGCGCCCTTTTTTTACTGTTTCCTCCATTTGGAGCCCGGAGCGGATGGGTCCTCCCATAAGCTATAAGGGGAAACGCATTTGCCTGCCCGGCATTAAAGGGGATTGCACAGAAGTGCTGTCTGCTTACTGCAATGGATCCAATGGATCCCTTGCAGACTGACAAGTGTGAACAGCTCCTACTTATAAAATCAGAGAATCAGAATTAATTTATTTGGCCAAATACGTTTGCACTAACAAGGAATCTGACTTGACAGTTGCTTAAAGAGAAACCGTGACCAAGAATTGAACTTCATCCCAATCAGTAGCTGATACCCCCTTTTACATGAGAAATCTATTCCTTTTCACAAACGGATCATCAGGGGGCTGATATTGTGGTGAAACCCCTAACACAAGAAACTCTGAGGACCATGGTACTCCTGGCAGTTTCCTGTCTGTGAACCTTGTTGCACTGTGGGAAATAGCTGTTTCCAGCTGTTTCCAACTGCCAAAACAGCAAGCAGCAGCTACATCACCTGCCAGCAGTAAAAATGTCACCATGTAATAAATGTCAGTATGTAAATCAGGGATTTAAAAGATTTTACAATGGGCAAACACTGACTAAATCATTTATACGTAATTATTGTAAAAACGAAGCACTTGTTTTATTACATTATTTTCACTGGAGGTCCTCTTTAACAGACAGAAACAAAACAGGATATATATGTATTACAAGTCAAGGACAGTATGTAAATGATAGTGGCAGTAAATGGCATTTTCAGTTCTATGCTGAAATGCTTTCCAGTCCTAGCAGATCTAGCATGGTTCTGCAATAAGCATGGCTACCACCTCAGGGAAGAAGCTGTTCCTGTGCCTAGAAGTTTTAGTTGTCACTGACAGGAATCTTACACCTGAATTCCAGTCCTCAGGAGCTGTTCACTGTCAGTTTAGCCATGAGGTAAAATGAACGAAAAAAAAATGTCTGTTTTACTCTCAAGTGGGAACACAGCCTGACTCAGTTCACAAGATGGTAATATCCAAATGTAATAACAAAATTAGGTACCTGAAGGTACTCCGCCGCTGTTCCATGTAATTTAAATATTACGTGGGCGCGTTTGGGCCCGTCACTAGGGGAACAGTAGCCAGATCCAGTCCGGCATGGTGTCATCCTATGTGGATCAACATGCTGTACAAAGTTCAAAACTTTCAGCCTCTCCGGCACCACACTGCGTAATTGTTCTGGCCTGCATGCAATGGAGCGGAGCTACAGTACATGAGCTGGAGCCTCCCCCCAACTCACCCCCTTATGCTGGATTGCTTCCTCACTCTACTGCAAGTAGGTAGAGACACTAAGGATCTCTGCCACTTTAGCACTCCCTGGATCTTCCACCAGCACTTACTTTTTTTTCCAGTACGCGATAAGGCGGTGACACATGGGTGATCCAGAAATTGGATTGGAAAGTGTTAATACTGTGGTACAACTATGTGGCACTCCCTCTATCAGTACAGTGTGGGAAAGAGAATCCTGATCACTGGTTTCTGTACACAAACAGTTTCCACATGAGAAATGTTTATACATTAGGTCAGTTATCCAGACCGGAAATGCCATGAAATGTCTTTGAGTTTACTTTCTGGGGTTTATTTTCAGAGTTTGGATCCTCTGCCTTATTAGCAGCACTTCCCTATTGCTAAAGGCATCGCATATTGAAACGAATGACGAGAAACAAGTCGAGCAAGTATTTTAATGGTTTTAACGTTCATGTGACCTAAACAAATATTACACTTGCCATGAGTAAATACAGAATCCATTTCTGGTTAAAATGAAAGTGAACTATATTTAATTACTCCAAATGGACACCTGATCAGCAGAACAATTAAATAGGGCATAGCTTGTACAGATGTGATAGATCAGGTAAATGATCTGTATGTTTTCCTATCTACAACCTTGTAAGGAAACTAGGGAGGGAGAAGGAAAAGTTACATCTTTTACTCGCTAAGCAGGGACAAGGAGAAAAGGCTCTGATGAAACATAGCTACAGTCCTGGCCACAAAGAGTTAATCTCTCACCATCAAAAAGAGGAGGTGGGCGAGGACAGGTGAGCTATTGGCTGGTGCCCCTCCCAGCTCTACCATGGCTGCTTTAGGTGGGTGATAATAGGATAGAGAGAGGCACTTGAACAGTGATCAGTATTCTGTCTAATAAATTGCAATGTCATTTCAACAGGAAAAAAAGAACAACAGGACCCGGCCAGTCAGGTACTTTCAAGTGACTCATTGCAAAGATAACAGATAATGCACATTTACTATCACATGTATCAAAAAAAATAAAGGCTGAACGGTAGCTTTAAATGTTCCAGCGTTCCCCTGCTCAGAAGAACCTTAACAAATCAGCCCCTGTACATTTAATAAAAGGCTGCTGTTGTCAAAGCAATTTCATATTTTTTCAGAGGATGCATAACACATGGTAGGAAGCACTGAAATCAGAGAACAGAAATAATCTAATAACCAGGTTCTGCCAAAACTCTGCTATCAATTCTTCGGGGATGCTGACAGAATGAATCATGGGCCATCTTGTAATATTCTCAGGGCCTCCAACAGTGGTCTCCTCTCTGGGGAACTGCCCAAATGTAGAGTGCATCAGCCAGTATAGCATCGCTAGCAGCAGTCTGATACGTTGTTCCATCATTAGTAGCAGGATGTCAGCGAGTCATGAAGCAACACAGGGCTCTGTTGCTAGCGACATTGCTGGCTGATATTCTGTACATTCAGGTGATTCTCCACACAGTAAGAGAGCAGCCATCCGGATGAACAGGAATGGTGTGGATAGACCCTGTAGAGATTAACTTGTCAGCTTTAAAAAGACATCTTTACTTGATGGAAGGTAGTACCCTGGATTCCACACATGGCAGATCAGTGGTGTGCATAACAAATGGAAATACAATAACAACATGGAATACATACAATACTATAATGATGCATCACTGTAAGTATTGTTTGTCCTACAAGTCCATGTCTATGAATATTTTTTTTCTAAAATCTTCTGCAGCATTTTTGCAGAGTATATACTGTACTGTAGTCTTGTCACTGAATGTCCCATAGAGGAGCTCACACTCTAATCCCTGCCACAGTCATATGTCCATCATAATTCAGAAGTGGAGTAGGCACACCTTCACTGTTCCAGGGTGCTAAATAAAAGTGGTATAAGCAAGACCACTGATTTGAAGTACAGTTGCCAATATTATCAACACACCTGCTTGCAATTTAAAGCACACTTTTTATTGTGCCAGCTCCACAAGAAAGTCCAACAATTATTTCGGGGGCCTCACTTTATCAAGGCATGTGGTAACCAATAAAAAGTTTGCTTTAAATTGCAAGAAGGTGTGCTGATAATATTAGCAACTATATGTCCAGCACAGTCTAGGGCCAATTTAGGGGGAAGCCAATCAGCTTATTTGTAGGTTGTTGGGATGTGGGAGATATACATTTAAAAGGGGCGCCTGGTAAAATGGGTGCAAGATGGCTCTGATGTTCCTGGGGAATCACTGAATATCTGTAAAATTACCAATATTCCCCTCTGTAACATAAAGCTCATCCTAACCCTCCTCTACCTACCTACACCTAATACTAAGCTGTCCACCTACCTGTACCTAACACTAACTAGTACCAACCCCCAGCAATCAGCTGTACCGGCCAAGGCTCTAACATAAAAGTTGGTGCTTGCTGTAGCCAAACCCCAATGTCCAAAGTATCTACATGGCGCCCGGCTATCCTACCAAGCACTCAATATTGATTGCCAACAGAGCCGAATGCCCCCCCCCCTCCCCTGTTAGAGCTGAAGGGTATTTGGCTATACTATGGCCTAGTAGTGCCTATTACCGATTACCCGCCACTAGAGCTGATCACTGTTAGTACCTGTCCTGCCCCATGCGCAGTAACCCTTCCTTGACTCAGCCAGGTTCTGGACTTTCACTTGGCTGCAGCAGCACATCAGGTTGGACTAGGAGGACACTGAAGGAGCTGACAGAATACAAGGGGAGGGTAGAAGCACCAGGTAAATAAAAATCCTCCCTCCTAGTCCTTCCCCAGTTTACTTTAAAAAAATGTTGCTTAGTGCATGTGCTATAGTAGTCTCAAGTACAAGTCTGAGGACTACTACCTTAGACCATAATAGGGATTGGATTGTAAAATACTCTGAGAGAGAGTTAGTGACATGACTACGTAATATGTAAAAACAATGCAGAAGATGTCAGGACTATGTTAATGCCTAATAACCACTCAAAACAATAAACACTTTTGTGTGTTTTGCATACAGTGTGTGGAACCAGCCTACCTCCTATAAAAATGATGGATCTTGGAATCTACTTACACTAAAGTCCCCCACAGACATTTTACTATTAGTGGCCAAAACAATCATTTATGATAGCTTCAAATGACACTTCTCTAGCAGCCAGTGACCATAGCCGGCCTTTGATATGAGCGACCGGAGCGGTCGCTCAGGGCGCCAGCTTCCAAGGGGGTGCCTATAGCTGGTTGCCTATACTGAGGGCACCTACACCTGATTTCCTATACTGAGGGAACCTATAGCTGGCTACCTTTACTAAGGGTTCCAACACCTGACTACCTATACTGGAGGCACCTACGCCTGGCTACCTATGGGGGGATGGAGACCTTCAACTGACTTCCTATACTCGTGGCACCTATGCTTGGCAACCTATATTGAGGGCACCTACACAGGAGATCCTATACTGGGGGCACCTATACCTGGCTACCTACCTATACTGAGTCTGACGGTGTTTTTTTGGGGGGGGAGCGCACTGTGGCTATAACGCGTGGTGCAAATTGTCAGTGCTGTGCTATCATTCTAAATGGGGTGGAGGCGGCTAACTGTCCCACTGATTGTTTTTATTAATTTTCCTGAAAGGTTCTAGCTTTCATTTTTAAGTGTATTCAGGATAATGCACTCTTTCCATCCATTCGTGGTTATTAATAGTACTTTTTCTATTATACATATGTGATGTGTCACAGAGATCTGAGCATTTGGCATGATGTGTCACAACGTCAAAAAGGTTGGGAACCACTGTTCTAGGAGATATCTCAGGAGAAAAGGGGAATTGCATATGGGCCTGTGTGTGTATATGCACGTGGGAAGAGGATGAAGGGGGGAGCACAAAAATCAGGTTTCGCTCAGGGCGCTGTGAAACCTAAGGCCGACCCTGCCAGTGACAGTTTATGTACATTCAGCTTGGATGAGCAGCACATACTGTAGTATACAGAGTGGAGAGGAGGTTCACTGTCCCAAAATTCTGCCTGGTCAACTGCCTGTTCTCCGCTCTTTTTTTTTTTTTTTTTATTTAAAGTTTTATTTGAGTAGGTTCAGTCAATATACATATGATAAACATTGTATAAGTATAATTATTACATAACCATATAAGTAATTCCAATAAAATATCTATTATATATAATGTGATTGAAATTCAACGGTTTTCACTTTAACACTTACTGTGCCTACGTATATAATTATAGAACCACATTTTACGCAGTTGAACCTCAATAAGCATAATATCACCCAATTATGTGGAGAGGGTGACACTTAAGGCCCTCCCCTCCAAACCCCGTAGATGAAGAGAAATAAAGAGAGAAGGAAGAAAGAAATGAGATTAGAAGAAAACTAAAGAGAGGAAAGGAAAAGTCAGCCATGGAGCAAAGGACCAACTATTACATGATATCATATAACTTGTATTTAGAGAGATATGTTACCCCAAACCCTGGAGAAAGAGAACATCTTATCCTGGAGTTTAGCCATCAAATATTCCAAATTATAAACATATTTCAATCTAACCTGGAGTTCTGCTATTGTAGGAGGTTGAGCGTCCTTCCAATGTCTGGAGATCAGACAGCGAGCTGCTGATAGAAAATGATTTGTTAACCTAATTGAGGAGCTCTTGAGTTTAGGTAAGGGTTTAGCAAGCAAGCAGATCCATGGGTCAAGAGGAATCTCTATGTCAGCATGTCTTTTTATGAATGTTATAACCTCCGACCAAAAAGGTTGGATTTTAGGACAGTCCCACATGATATGATGTAAAGAACCAGTATCTCCACAGTTCCTCCAGCATGCCGAAGATATTGAGGGGAGCCATTTATTGAGTCGTACCGGAGTTTTATACCACAGCATCATAATTTTGTAAATGTTCTCCTTAGTTTGGACGCAGATGGATGATTTAGCTGCATTCTGCCATATCTTCGCCCAGATGTCTGGTGTGGTTGTGGTGTGAAAAGCTTGATCCCAGTATTGCATGTATTTATGTTGGATCTCAGGATGAAATCTCCTGGGGTCATTAAGCCATGTATACAGCATAGAGATTAAGCCTTTTTGCTTGGGGCCTCCCTCCCAGATTGACTCTAAATCTGTTTTTTTGGGGAATTCCAGAGTAGAAGATAGTGTACTTACAAAGTGGCTGATCTGAAGGTACTGTAGGAAGTAAGCATCTGATAAGTTCAGTCTCTCTTTTAGTATATCAAATGAGTATAGCTTTCCAGTGAAAGGGTCCAGTAGATCTCTGATACATTGAATGTGCTTAAGCTTCCATATCGAGTTCTCTGCTGTATTTAAACCAGGGAGAAAGTTAGGGTTACCAAATATAGGAATATAGCTAGAATTTTTAGAAAACAAAGACACTCGTTTCCCAAGAGAAGACCATAGGCGCACATTGGATGATATTGAGGAGTATATTTGATATGCTGGAAATCTGTTGCCCAACATACCCCACAGCAGTGCACTGGGATGATGTGGTTTAAGAGCGTGGAATTCTATTTGAGCCCACCTAGCATGTGGGCCACGTTCCCACCATGCAACCATTTGCCTAACCTGTCCAGCAATATAGTAGTTGTATAAATTTGGGACCGACAGTCCCCCTGCATGTTTTTGAAGGATAAGAATAGACCTTGCAATGCGGGGGGGTCTGCTGTGCCAAATTAATCTGAACAGTGATTTTTGTAAAGGGAGCAGAAAAGATTTAGAGATCCAAAAAGGTATTGCTGAAAAGACATATAATAATTTGGGGAGGGAGTTCATTTTAAAGGCAGCCATACGGCCAAACCAGGAGATATGATAGTCTTCCCATTTACGTAGATCTGTAATTACCTTATTGATTATGGGAGTAACATTACATCTAATTAGATTAGAAGTATGTGTGGTGATTTGAATGCCTAAATACTTTAGGCTGCCGTTTTGCCATTTATATGAGAAATTGGACTTTAAGGTGTTCATTAGATGTACCGGAAGATGGAAAGATAGTATTTCGGATTTGCTATCATTTATTTTATAGTTGGACAGTGATCCATATCTGGAGAGCTCTGCATGCAACACTGGGAGGGAGATAATAGGGTTTGTTAAAGACAGTAAGACATCGTCTGCATATAACGATATTTTAAAGGTAGATTTCCCTATTGTAATACCGGTAATATCAGGGTTGTCCCTTATCCTCGCGGCCAACGGCTCTATAGATAAAGCGAAGAGCAGAGGGGACAAGGGACAGCCCTGTCTAGTCCCATTAGATATTGTAAAATAGTCATTGGGGTCAGTGTAGGGTATCTTAAGAGCTACGCTTGGCTTTGAGTACAGTTTATGAATGGCATTTAAGAAAATTCCCCCTATTCCCATTTTATCCAGAGTTTGGAACAGAAAATCCCAACTAAGCCGATCGAAAGCTTTTTCTGCGTCCAGTCCCAGAAAGACTGACGATAATTTATGGTAGTTAATATAATCTACCAAGTTTATTGCTCTACGGATGTTATCTCCTGCATATCTACCTGTTATGAAGCCCACTTGATCGGCATTAACTAAAAATGGCATCACGGGAGAGAGTCTGTTTGCTAGAATTTTTGAGAAAATTTTTAGGTCAGCATTTAAGAGTGAAATTGGCCTATAATTGGACATTTCCAGTGGGTCCCTTCCTGGTTTGGGAATGAGGACCATGTGTGATTGTGTCATGGTTGGGGGTATAGGGTCTGCTCCCATGAAGCCATTAAAGAGAGTGGTTAATTTAGGAGTGAGGATAGACTTGAATTTTTTATAATAGGCCACTGAAAAGCCGTCTGGCCCTGGTGCTTTGTGTGGCTTTAAATTTTTAAGGACCTCAAAAACCTCCTCGTTATCTATGTCCCTATTAAGGGTTTCTAGTTGAGTTGGTGTGATACTGGATAGTCTACAGGAGCCTAAATACTTAGATATATCATTTAATATAGGTTTCTGCTGTCGGGTTGAGTCCATTATGTTATAAATAGATTTAAAATAATCTTTAAATAGTGTGGATATTATTCGCAGGTCATATTGGGTGGAGCCCCTTTTGTCCTTTAATGCGAAAACTGCGTTTCTGGATTTTATGTCCCTCAGCTTTTTGGCGAGAATAGTGTGTGCCCTGTTGCCTTTTTCATAGAATAGCTGTTTAGTGAACAGAAGTGCTTTTTCTACTCTAGCAAATTGCAGATCAGATAGTTCTTTACGTTTGGATTCTAGTTGGGCATAAATTATTTTATTTTGGGATTTTTTATGGCTTTCCTCTAGTTCTAGAATGTTATCAAGTAAGCTAGTGATTTTTTTTGGTGTTCCTTCTTTCTGGCACTAGTGATGCCTATCAATTTCCCTCTGATGCAGGCTTTATGGGCCTCCCATACTGTTGAGAAATGTGGAACAGATCCCTCATTGGTTTCAAAATAAAATTTAAGGCTTTCCTCAATACTGAGTGCTGTTTCTTCATCAGTTAAGATGCTGTCATTCATTCTCCAAACTGAGGGTGTATGGGGGCTTCGTGTTAAATTAAGAAGCAACTCTACTGGGGCGTGATCCGACCACGTTATTGGGCCTATAGTAGATGAGATCAGTGTTGAAAGCAAATGTGGGGATATAAAAAAATAGTCCAGTCTCGAGTATGTGGATGAGGTATGTGAGAAAAAGGTGAAATCTAATTCTGTTGCATGCAGAACTCTCCAGGCATCCAGATAACCAAATTGTTTGAGTAGTAGTCTAAATTGGCGTGAAGTCTTACAGATAGTAGGAAATGAAAGTGGCAGCAGTTCGGATTTCCTGTCTCTTATAGGTGAAATTATTAAATTAAAATCTCCTCCCAAGATTATATTAGGACATCCCAATTTCTCAATTTTTAAGAGTGTTTTTTCTACAAATTGCAGTTGGTGGTCGTTAGGGGCGTAGATGGAAGCTAAAACCAAATGGATTCCATGTAGTGTGCCTTGGACAATTAGAAAACGTCCCCTGGGATCACTGTGCACCTTAGAGACTATAAACGGGCATTTATGATGTATTAAAAGGGCTACACCTGCTTTCTTAACATTGGCACTAGCTAGGTATGAAACAGGATATTTCTTGCTTTTTAAATATCCAGGTTTCTGTGATGAAAACCTGGTTTCCTGTAAAAATACAAAATCTGCATTAGATCGCTCCAGGTCCTTTAAGGCTAGGTACCGTTTACGTACCGAATTTAATCCTTTAGTATTTAATGTTAACAGTTTCACCATTTTAGTTTGTGTAGAGGTATTTCATCTTGAATGCCTGGATCCCAGGGGAGGTCTAAGCGAACATAAGTATAGTTTATTTGGTGAGCTCCATAGCTGACTGAAGGAATAGGACAGAAAGGAAAGGTAGAGGACAGAGAAGAAAAAGAGAAGTAGAAACCCTGGGGGTAAGAGACCCCCTTAAATGACAAGCATAAACTGTTACATTTGCATACTGCCACAGAACCTGTTGAAAAAAATATAATTAGCAATAACATGCAGAGTGCAAATAACCTTTTAGTAGTAACCTTAATAATTAAGTATGCAAGGGTGTTGGTGTCCCCTGCTTGGACGCGACCCGCTTCGCGCCATATGGGAGGTAGCATGTGGACAACGTCAGAGTCTGGCCGGTCAGGCCTATCCTGGCTAGGCCTTAGCTAAAATTCTGAGGAGGGGAGTTCTCTGCATAGTTTTTAATGAGTGGGAACAAAGTTAGCTTCGGAGGTGTTCCAGTCGATCAGGTGGACAGGTGATCATGAGAGACCTCAGAAGGAAGAATCGGAGACACATTTCCTTTTGATTTGTTTGGGACAGATTTTGTAACCTTCGGCATGCTGAGACCAAGTCCCTTTAAGAGATCTGATGCATCATCCGGGTTTGATATGGCATGGTATTTGCCCTCCTTTATAGCTATTAGCTTAAATGGGTACCCCCAGCGATATTGAATCCCCTTATCTCTTAATAAGGTGGTAACCGGTTTCAGTTTGCGGCGTTTCGCCAGCGTGATTGGGGAAATGTCACTAAAAATCTGTATATCCTGATCTTTGAATGTATAATATGACATATTTCTTATTGCTGTGGATATGGCATCTTTCGCCTCAAAATAATGAAAACGAGCCACAATGTCCCGCAATAAAGGAGCTCCCTCAGGCCTGGGGCCTATCGCTCTATGCGCTCGATCGAAGCGCCACATAGACTGGGCCACATCCGGGCAAATGGTGCTGCATAGCTCGGTTAGATAAAACTTAATGTCCGCAGGTTTAACCGAATCAGGGACCCCCCTGAATCTTAAATTGGATCTGCGATCACGATTTTCTTGATCTTCCTGGGCTCTTTGCATATCTGCCACTGTGTCTGATAGCTTACCGTTCTCTTCTTCAAGCTGGGTGCATCTTTTTTGTAAGTCCTCCACGTCCAGCTCTACCCTCGAGGTGCGGGCCGCCACCGAGGCAACCTCGGACCGAAGGTCAGCTAGTGCGGCCGAGACTGCTTCCTTCACAGTCGAGGAGATTCTTCCTTGAAAATCTGTAAAGCATGTTTCCAGTACCTGCTCCCTTCTGAGCCTTAGACGCCATCTTAGGTTGGGCTGTGTGCTGTGCAGGCCTCAGGAAGTATGAGTCCAGATTATGATTGTCAGGAGCTGTCAGCCTCTTGGATCGTCTCATACGGGATCTGCAGGGCTTCACGAGCTAAATTCCGGTATGTCCAGTCTTGTTGCGCGGTTAGTGCAGTAGAACGAGGGCTTTGTAGTGCGGTCACGCCACGGAGCTCTTAGCCTAAGCAGCCATCTTCTTCCGCGCCGCGCATGCGCCCCCCTGTTCTCCGCTCTTTGACTGGCACAAAAGACAGGGAATAGTCATTTTATGCAGACATCAATCTGATGGCCAAAACAACTGTCTGATGTCTGCATATACCTTAGCTCAGCAGATTGAGCCAACACAGCCAAACTGTATGAAGAGGCAAGGTAATGTGTTGCCAACACAGATCTAAACTGTTGCCAACACAGATCTAAAGGTAATGTGTTGCCAACACAGATCTAAACTAAACAAGTCAGATGGTACTAAATTTGAGTGAATTTATGCAAAAACCAAATCTCAATAAAACTATGTGAAGTGGCACATCTCAAACAATTTTTAAAACAAAGTAAAATTCTATAGATGCAGACAGATAATATCTTCACACCTTGTGGGGTGTTCCATCCATCCACATTCCAGCATCCCCCATACACCTGTATGACTTCAACAGCATGTGTAATTCCATGGCCAATCTAATATGGCCATACAGAGGTCAATGTTTACAATGTACATGATAACTAACAAATCTAATGCAGATGAATTTACCCAACATATCCGATTAATAAGCTTCCAACCAATTTTTTAACATTTTATCAACCAAAATGGTGATCAAATGCAGCTGTAATATTTCATCCAGCAGGGGTGGGGGATGAGTGGTAGAGGATCAAAGGCCACATAAAACTGTAAAGCTGTACAGTGCTAGTGGCTCAATCGGTTCTTATGCCTGGGACCCACTGGGAGCGATTTGGCAGCGCTTGCATTTTGCTGGAGATTTGCAAAGCGTGAAACCAGTGGATCCCTATTAGGGTGACCCCACTAGTAAAATCGCTGCATGCAGCATTTTGGGAGCAATCCCGGAGCGATCACATTAGTGGCTGTGCAGCGATATTGCGATCTCTCTTGGGAAATCATGGCGCATTGTGATTTCCCACAAAGCATTCATAGTGGGTCCCTAGCCTTAGGGGGCCCATAAACTGGTCAATATTAGCCTTCGATCAATCAATCGATTTGCATCTGATTTTGAGCGATTTGATCTATCTGACAGGATGAAAGATCTAGGTCGATCTGCTGCTGGCAGCAGATCGATGGCCCATAGAGTTGCATTGGATACAATGGTGCAGTAATGCCTTTAGATCGATTTTCAATAGATTTCTAATAGATTTCATTCTGAAATCTATTGGAAATCTGTTCCTAGTATGTGGCACACATCAGATAGATTCCTGTCAGATTCGACCTGACAGGCTGTCAGGAACCGGCCCGCGGCACGCCTGCGTATACGGTTCCCGACTGCGGGTTTGACCAGATTAAGCGGGGAACAGCCTTATTTAAGCTACAAACAAGGCTGGAACCCCTCAAAACACCTCTCACTGCCACCACTAGCGTTGCTAGACACTTCCACTCTGCTGTCGAGTCCTCAGCGCGCACTCCGCGTTTTCGTATTTGGGTCAGCTTTGCGCTTAGGCCAAATACGGGAACGCCACGCACCCACACACACACACAGTTGCAATCTTACACTGTCGTGAAGCAAAGACCCACTAACAGTCGTTCCGAACGATACTGTTAGCTACTCGCACTGGCGTTGTTCGTACGTTGGGTCAGCTGCGCGCTTAGGCCAACGTATGACAAACGCCCCCACACACAATGCAATTACAATTTCCTACGGTAGTGTTGCTCAAGCGTACAATTAGGCATGAACTTATACACGGTTACACTTCAGTCTCTTCTAGGCTATGAGGGTTAGTTTAGTACGGCAGAAGTCAAACTTATTAAATAATAATTTAATATTCTAGAAAAAACATAAGACAGTGCAGAACTGAATATATACAAAAAGATTACAAAAAAACAAAGTAAAAATAGTTACAAGATAAAATGTACAAAGATAACACACAAAGCGATTTTGCTTACCAAAATAAAGGGATCCCGATAGAAGAATCGTGGACTTTGGTGTGGACGGACACAGTCTGGCTAGACCAGGAGTTCACTAGCTTGGGCCAGGAGACCGGCTGCCACTACCGTCAGAAGAGAACTGCTTTGAGGTAGCTGTCCCCTGGTTTTTATAATGAAATATTCGCCTCGAGGCTGTAAGCCTGTGTGGACGGGGGGGAAGCTGGATTTAATTACATCCTCAGTCATAATTGGATTTACAGAGATCCAACATCCACTATAGTCCACACACCCAACAAAAGACTTCCTTAGCCCAATTTCCCCAGGTTACAATGTCTTTACATCAAGAGATTGTTAAATGAGGCTTTTCAACTCCACCAATAATTCAATTTCCACAGGTAGAAAATGGTATCAAAAGGACTTCACCTCTTCAATAATTTCCAGTAGGCTGTCAAATACATTTCAAACATTCAGGTGTCAGCTTCCCCCTGCCCCCAAGACTCTAGCAGGCTTGCCTTGTCCCAATGGCTGACACCAGACTCAAAAGCCATGCCGACCAGCCTATTCTTCCTCAATTGGCAGGTAATTAGCAGTAGACACAGTTTCCCCTGCTGGACAATGGGGCACAGGTAATGGACATCTACATACAGAATTACATTAGACAGACTTCAGTTTACTCTGGCCAGGTGACCAATTACTCCCAAGCCCAATACACATCTGAGGCATTATTCAGACAACATGGTCTGACCACCTGTATAGGCTTCACAGCAACTGTCTAATTAAGGGTTTCCTCATTAGAAGCAGACAATGATAGGTAATTTACACTTTATACGGAATTCCAGGAAGACTGGCTAACAGACAATCCCATATGTTACAGTCAAAAAATGAAGGAAATATGTTCCTGTTATCCTTAATATCATCAGCACCTCAATATATCTCCACACCTCCGCCGTTAACTTGGTGCAAGGCAGATGATCTTCCCAGATCATCCTGCCAGCACCTACACTGTTGGTTCTGCTTGACGGGACAGCCCGTCAGCATTCCCATGATTGCTCCCCTTCCCGATAGCGCTGGCAGGTGATTCTAACGAATCATCCTGCCAAAGCCTACATTGACGGCCTGGCCGGGTGGGGAAACCCTTTAGCATCCTCAGGAGGGTTCCCCACCTGTCAGTTAGCTCCAAGCTACACGACTGGAAAGCTAGGTCAGGTTGCTGCAATGTGTCGTTGCCCTTGGCAACCTGACGTAACCAACCAGGGGAATGCGTGTCAGTGACGACCGTGAATTCGTGACCATAAAGACAGTGCTGCATCTGGGGAAGGGTCCCCACAGTCGCTACACGCACTCTCTCTATAGTGGCAGGACCTATCTCTCGGTCCCTTTGGGGAACGATTATCTGCCGGTCTGTCTCCTCCACTTCAGACAGCTCAGAGGGAATAACTTCCCAGGACCCTCTCAGCCCGCCCCTCCCAGCTGGTGACCTGCTGGCTAGCCCCCTGAGCTCTTCCAGGCTGCTGTCAAATCGAACCGCCCCAGAGAGCTCAGTGCTGCCTGTCACACATTCCAGGAAGGCTGCAAACGGAGAGGCTCCTGGGCCCTCCGGGCCAGGTTCCGAATTGGATGTGGCTGACCCAGCAACATTTGCCACTTCGGTGGACAGTCCCTCTGCTGTAGACCCGCTAGCACTGCGGGTTACCACTGCAGCTGAGGGAGTGCCCACATTATACACATCATGAATCACATCACATTTGGTCTTAAAACATCTGAAGGGGAAAGATCTGGCCTGGTGCCGTCTGCCCCTTCAGTGGGCAATCCATCTGCTGCAGCCCAGCGAGCCCGGCTGGTTACTCCTGCAGCCGACGGAGTGTCCACCTGACACACAGCATTATGTAGCACAACACATATGACATCAGCATTATCCATCTTACACATATTGACATTTAGAACATTACATTCCACATCAACATTATCTGCTGCATTATACCCAGTGCTACCCAGCACTTCACAAGTAGCATCACTAGTTCTTGCATCGATCGCCTCGATAGTCCATGCGTCATAAAGGACATCATCAGTTTCTGCATTCTCCGGATCAACATGTCCCACTCCAGGCCTAGGCACTGGAGAATCACTAGGGCTGGCTCCTAGCAAACAGTCCATAGCCCCTGGGGCCTCACTAGCACTCCCTACTTGCACAGCATTATCAAACAGTACCTTGCACGAGTCCTGAACTTCTGCTGGGGATGCAGGCCCCACAGGGTTTGGATTAGGCTCATACCGGGCCACTAACCGTCCCAGGTCAGTACCCAGCAAAACGTTGGTAGGGATTTTGTCTGTTACCCCAACTTCTCTCAATCCGCTGCCGGCCCCCCAATTCAGGTGGACCAAGGCGGTGGGTATGGCTGGGGTGACACCCCCAATTCCTCGGACAGCAATCATTTTCCCAGGTATGTACTGCTCCGGGTTCACAAGCTGGGGATGTATGAGAGTCACTTCTGCTCCAGTGTCTCTCAGCCCAGTGGCAACTGTACCCCCAACCGTGACAAGCTGCAGATTCTCTGCATAGCCAGTGGCATTCCTGGTAGCACACAAAGCCGTTGGGACTTCACTGGCGTTTGAGGCCTCACTGGATTTTGGGGCCTCCCTCTTCCTCTCTGGGCAAGTCGTGCTGATATGACCCACCCTGTCACATACAAAGCATTTCCGAGTGTCAGGTTGCTTGAATCCAGGAGACAGCGGTGCTTGCCTCCTCTGGGTGCTGGGTGAAACAGGTTTAGCAATCTGTTCTCCTCTCCAGCTGGGCGTAGTAGTCCTCCGGGACTCAGGTGCTCTATGGGCGGTGTAGGCATCGGCCATTTCCGCAGCCTCATCCACTGTCTTTGGTTCTCGATCCAGCACAAACAGCCGGACCTCAACAGGACAGGTGTGTAGGAACTGGTCTTTTATCATCAGCTCCTGCAGGGCATCCAAGGTTTTAACTGACAGTCCTTTTAGCCACTGCTGGAAGGCAGTGCGCAGGTTGCAAGCATGATCCAGGTAGCTGTCATTAGGACCTCGCTGCACTGTCCTGAAACGTTTGCGATACACCTCTGGCGTGAGGTGGTATCGCGCAATGATGGCTTTCTTAATTGCCTCAAAGTCTGTTTCTTCCTCCTGGGGGAGACTCACAAATGCCTCCAGGGCCTTGCCTCTCAGCCCTGGTGTGAGGTATCTTGCCCACTGCTCACGGGGCACCCCATACTGCCGACAAGTCCTTTCAAACCCCTGTAGGAAAGTGTCTATGTCAGAGTCCTTGTCCATAGCGGGGAACTTATCCAGGGGGATTCTGTGGACTCGCTCACCTTCGCGTTCTGCGGGTCCAGCAGACCGGTTCTGCTGCTGAAGTTTAGCCAGCTCCAGCTGGTGTTGCCGTTCAGCTCTTTCCCTCTCGGCCTGGTGTCGCTGTGCAGCTTGTTCCCTCTCGGCCTGGAGTCGCTGTGCCGCTTGTTCCTTCTCTGCCTGTCGGTGCAGTAGGATCAGCTTTAGGCGCAGTTCAGGATCAGCCGAGTTCAGTAGCTGTAGATCAGCTTCCAGAGATGTCATCTCCGTGTTCGGTGGATCATCCAGGACATCGTCTCCACTCGCATCCTGTAGCGGGAGCGATTCCTCCTCTGGCATGTCGTGAGCTGCATCCGCTGACGTTGAAGCACGGGCTTGCTCTGCCTCATCATACTCCTCGAGCGCACGAACTAACTGCTCCTTAGTTTGGCCGCTCACCGTCTCGATGCCTTTGTGCTCACACAGGTTGAGTAGTATCTCCTTGTTTTGCCTTGCATAGCTGGATGCTTTCTGAGCCATCGTGTTGCAAAAAATAAAAGAGAAAAAAAAAAGGGGGGGGGAAGGGAAAGCAAAACACCAAGTGTGTATCTTTGAACAAAAAAAACCGTATATAGATTCTGCACTGAGTAGACTTCTGTAGGCTAGTTGCTTCTAGCAAGCTTCCAGCCTTTAGTACTCAGAATAGCGAGCTAAACTGCGTACTAATGTACTAAACGATCCCACCGCTGCCAGCCAATTATGTCAGGAACCGGCCCGCGGCACGCCTGCGTATACGGTTCCCGACTGCGGGTTTGACCAGATTAAGCGGGGAACAGCCTTATTTAAGCTACAAACAAGGCTGGAACCCCTCAAAACACCTCTCACTGCCACCACTAGCGTTGCTAGACACTTCCACTCTGCTGTCGAGTCCTCAGCGCGCACTCCGCGTTTTCGTATTTGGGTCAGCTTTGCGCTTAGGCCAAATACGGGAACGCCACGCACCCACACACACACACAGTTGCAATCTTACACTGTCGTGAAGCAAAGACCCACTAACAGTCGTTCCGAACGATACTGTTAGCTACTCGCACTGGCGTTGTTCGTACGTTGGGTCAGCTGCGCGCTTAGGCCAACGTATGACAAACGCCCCCACACACAATGCAATTACAATTTCCTACGGTAGTGTTGCTCAAGCGTACAATTAGGCATGAACTTATACACGGTTACACTTCAGTCTCTTCTAGGCTATGAGGGTTAGTTTAGTACGGCAGAAGTCAAACTTATTAAATAATAATTTAATATTCTAGAAAAAACATAAGACAGTGCAGAACTGAATATATACAAAAAGATTACAAAAAAACAAAGTAAAAATAGTTACAAGATAAAATGTACAAAGATAACACACAAAGCGATTTTGCTTACCAAAATAAAGGGATCCCGATAGAAGAATCGTGGACTTTGGTGTGGACGGACACAGTCTGGCTAGACCAGGAGTTCACTAGCTTGGGCCAGGAGACCGGCTGCCACTACCGTCAGAAGAGAACTGCTTTGAGGTAGCTGTCCCCTGGTTTTTATAATGAAATATTCGCCTCGAGGCTGTAAGCCTGTGTGGACGGGGGGGAAGCTGGATTTAATTACATCCTCAGTCATAATTGGATTTACAGAGATCCAACATCCACTATAGTCCACACACCCAACAAAAGACTTCCTTAGCCCAATTTCCCCAGGTTACAATGTCTTTACATCAAGAGATTGTTAAATGAGGCTTTTCAACTCCACCAATAATTCAATTTCCACAGGTAGAAAATGGTATCAAAAGGACTTCACCTCTTCAATAATTTCCAGTAGGCTGTCAAATACATTTCAAACATTCAGGTGTCAGCTTCCCCCTGCCCCCAAGACTCTAGCAGGCTTGCCTTGTCCCAATGGCTGACACCAGACTCAAAAGCCATGCCGACCAGCCTATTCTTCCTCAATTGGCAGGTAATTAGCAGTAGACACAGTTTCCCCTGCTGGACAATGGGGCAGAGGTAATGGACATCTACATACAGAATTACATTAGACAGACTTCAGTTTACTCTGGCCAGGTGACCAATTACTCCCAAGCCCAATACACATCTGAGGCATTATTCAGACAACATGGTCTGACCACCTGTATAGGCTTCACAGCAACTGTCTAATTAAGGGTTTCCTCATTAGAAGCAGACAATGATAGGTAATTTACACTTTATACGGAATTCCAGGAAGACTGGCTAACAGACAATCCCATATGTTACAGTCAAAAAATGAAGGAAATATGTTCCTGTTATCCTTAATATCATCAGCACCTCAATATATCTCCACACAGGCATCTGACAGGAATCTATCTGATGGTCGAATCTGCTGCAAATCTATAGGTGCCCATACACTTGCCTGATTTACCGCCGATAGACAGCAGATTCAATCACTATGATCTAATCTGCTGTGAAATCGATGCGCAAACGCTGACCGTTCGACCGATTACCACCCGAAAATGATCGATCCCATCGATCTGTCCACACGGAAAATTTTGCTTGATCGCCGGTGGGTCGGGAATGCGTCGATAGTGGCGTTAGAATGTCCGACGACCGACGCTAGCGGCAATACATTACCTGTTCCGCCGGCGCTTGTCCCCGCTGTCCCTTCTCCACGCTGGGCTCCGGCTGGCTTCACTTACTTCCTGTCGGGAAGTTTAAACAGTAGAGCGCCCTGTACTGTTTAAACTTCCCCCGACAGGAAGTAAAGTGAACCTGGAGCCCAGAGCGGAGAAGAGACAGCGGAAACCGGGGGACTCGCGCTGGCCGGATCAGGGCAGCGGCAGCTCCACAGACTGTGAATCAGTTTCATAGTAAAATCAATTCAAAATCTGTTTGCAGTGTAGGCAGAATCGATCACAGAGGAATCTATCTGCTGGTTGATTTGGTGGCCTAATCGATCAATGTATGGCTGCCTTAACAGTGTATGGCCACCTTTAGGGCCCTTTTCCACTAGCAGTCACTAGCGTTCATGCTGAACGCTAGCGATTGCGATTCAGCAAAAGTTAAAAATTACCAGGCAATTTCCCGACGTTTGCAATCGCGATTATGCTATGCAAAAATCGTTCCGTGGCGCGATCGCGATTTAGTAAATAACGAATCGCGGTAGTTGAAATGACCTACCGCAATTCCTATGTTAACCTCCTTGCCGGTTATCCCGAACACAGTTCGGGGTAACCTGCGCAGGAGGATTTCTCAGGCCCCGCTGGGCCGATTTGCATAATTTTTTTTTCCTACACGCAGCTAGCACTTTGCTAGCTGCGTGTAGTACGCGATCGTCGCCGCTCGCCGCTGATTCGCCGCTACCCGCTGCGCCGAGCCGCCCCCTCCCGCCCCAGACCCCTGCGCAGCCTGGCCAATCAGTGCCAGGCAGCGCTAAGGGGCGGATCGGGATTCCCTCTGACGTCACAACGTCCATGACGTCGGTGACGTCATCCCGCCCGGTCGCCATGGCGACCGGGGAAGCCCTGCAGGAAATCCCGTTCTCAACGGGATTCCCTGCATACTCTGATCGCCGAAGGCGGTCGGAGTGGGTGGGGGGATGCCGCCGCTCAGCGGCTATCATGTAGCGAGCCCTGGGCTCGCTACATGATTTAAAAAAAAAAAAATTAAAAAAAAAGTGCAGCGCTGCCTCCTTGCCGGATTTTTTAGACCGGCAAGGAGGTTAAGAAGCAAACCGTAGCGATTTGAAAATCACTAGCGGTTTGCGATTTTGCGATTCAGCAATCACAAACGTTGTAGTGGAAAAGGGCCCTTAGATTTAGATTTAGAGTTAGATTTCTGCTTTAATCTAATGAAGTGGAACAAGGCGGGGCATCAATCCTTACTACCCAGATTGGGGCCGTTGGACTTACATAGAGGCACAAACACTGCGTATTACTATTCAGGAGCACGTTAAGCCCACACATATAGCTTAAATATAAAACTACAGACTAAACACATACACACACTTTTACAAACAATACTTCTACTGATAACATAACTCCACATCAAATTGATCAGCTTCACATATACTGTACATTCAAAACATTAAAAGTCTATAGTTTTTCTCTGACAGGTCTGTATAAGACACTAACTACTGCAGCAATAAAGTTATGAGGTACATTTGCCGACAATTTTGTGCCAATCTACAATAAAACACATTTACAAATAAGAATTCCAAGTATAATACCAGTGTGCCATTAAATTGGTTGTATTACAATACAATAGTAACCAGTCAGGATGAGACTGAAAGCGAAATAAGATGACCAAAATAAGGAACTAGAGCCAAATTTGTCATTATTTTGCCCCAGAATTACAGCAAAAATAGCAGTGAGGGGCTGCTTCTGAGTTTCTACAAGGCCAAGAAACAAGATATTTTAATGAAATCTAAATTATTAGTTCCACTAATATTCCATGCTATAATAAAAGTAGAGTGTGACAGCTTCATGTACAATTACATAGCACTCCCCCAATATAATAATATCTTCTTACTAAATGCCTTCAGTTATCCCTAACTACAATCTATACAGTGCTAGTGCTTCCATAGGGGCACACTGGGCAATTGCCTAGGGCCTGCAAGCCAGCTGCCGGGCCCTCCCTCCAACTGAATTGTGGTCTGGCCAAAAAGCTCCTCCGTTAGTCCATGTGTTCCATTCTTAGTCCATGCCGGCTGCATCTTCTCCATATTACATAGTAACATGCCGACGGCCCTCTGGGATAAAAATGGGAAACTGATGAAGGGACGCACTGGCCGGACAGGTGAGTTGCTCTGCGGCCGAAAACTCACGGGCCCACAATCCAGCTGGAGGGAGACTCGAGGGTCCAAGCAGCCGGTTCGGGACCCTGAAAAGATTTATCAGAAACTAATGCCAACCTCCCCCCCCCCCCCCCATGCCACTCATGGGTAGGTTAGAGATCGGGGGTCCCCCATGCTAATTTTGCCCAGGGCCACAGCGTAGCAAGAACCGGCCTTGAATCTACATATCACCTCTTGCCAGAGTGACCTCAGAGAAATTGGGTTAAATACCAAATCCCATCAAAATGCCAACATTATTGATAAGCACCCATTTATATTGCTTGCACATAAAATACATTATAGAGTCTGTGACATTCATAGTAAAACATATTCTAAATAAAATGTGTAGGGTGAAGATTTATGACAGATGTCAAGGAGGGTAGCCACAGGCAGGCGCCTGGGTGAATAAATCACATGTAAAGACCCACGCATGTAAATACATCTATCTGGGTTTATTGAGTGCCTATTACCAGTGCAGGAAGAAAATAGTGCCGATAGTAATGCATTCTAGCTGAATGATCCCTCCTCCCTACTCACAATTCAGCACAGAGCATCTATCCCAGTGTGACTGGGAGGTAACAAGAGAGATTACTGAACGGCAGCCGTGTAGAGAGGATGATGAGAGCTGCTATTGTATGCTGAGGGTGAAGTGAGGTACCACATTCTGCTCACATACCAGATGCAGGTCACAAGGTTCATCCTCTGCATCCCTCTCATGTGCTGCTTCCTTACCAACCACCCAACATCATCATCACAACTTTCCCACCCTGCCTCATCCAAACATCACAGATAAGCTTCAAGTCCTCTCTCCAGCACCATTGCCTTTCCCCATAAACTTCTGCGCAGCTCCCAAGCCCAGTTAGCCGCAATGTTTAACTTTTAATCAGCCACAAAGCACCTTCAGCACAGGACTGAGTGACCAGCAGTCATCACAATGCATCACCGACCATCGCCGCTCAGTGCACAATGCCTTCTCATGATAGCCTAGGCTAGATCCATCTCCGTACCTGGATATTGCAGGAGATCTCTGTGTCGTCCAGCAGGCGGATGGTGCATTTCATCTCCAGGTTTAATGATCTCAGACTGGCAGTCCTTAAGCGGTTCATTTTCATAGTCCCCTTGTCGTGGGTGCACTGGCAGCCAAACATGCAGCTTGACTCGGGCAGACAGTGCTCTCACAAGAAGGGGCGAAGGCTGCTGCTACCAGGAGACCGCAAGCTGCATCTCCTCCTCCCCTCCCTCCGGACACAGGGGCCGTGGAGGGCTCTGGGAAGGATGGCTGGGGTGGATGGAGCCCGAGAGGCTGTGTGTGATCCTTTATCTCCCGGGATGGATGGAGAGAGGGAGGGAGGGCTGTTGCTGCCTCTCTCCCCGTCTAGCTAGCTGTACTGCTGTGTGAGAGCGAGGCTGGGCTGCAGTCACTCAGCTATGTGACTGTGTGTTTGTCACCTCCCCAGCTCAATGAGGAGGGTGTGTGTTAGAAAAAAAATGCCTCACTTATGTTTATGTCATAAATAACATTAGCAGCGTGGCTCCTGGTGGGTGGATGGACTTTCTCTCTAGAGTAGAACTCGACTTGCAGAAAAAATATGCAGTTATGCACACCCAGCGAGGCAGGCTATAGAATGCTGCATTGTTTTGTTTGCAATCGGTGACATTTGATGCGTTCAATTCAGGTTATGTGACAAAGCCTGCAAGGTTCTGTTTGCCAACTGGTTTGTTTGTGACTCAAGTCTGTAATGCTGGGAATACACGGCTCAATTTTCGCGCTCAATTCCGCAGTCAATTCGCTTATCTTTCACTCGTTTTTCTTATCTTTCACCATTGTTCCCTATGCAAAATCAAGCGTGGAATCTCGGGCGGGAGATCGGACATGTCGGAAATTATCAATCGAGCCATCTAAATGGCTCTAAATCGAGCCGTGTATTCCCAGCATAAGGGTGATTAGCTGTGAACTAATATCTGAGACTCCAGAATGGGCTATATTGGTCACTAAATTTAGTTCTCATGAAAGGAGTAACCTTAATGAATTATAATTGCTTTTAAAGTCTGTCAGTGATTATTACATGGCCCCAGGCAACACTGAGAATGTAGCTTATGCGAAGTATGGCAATCTTTCACTATGGTTTCTGCATCACTAGGATGAAACATGTGGTGCCTTGATAGAATTTCTCCAAGGCTAAGTTTGCACCATTGCGATTTCTGTCCTTTTGCCGCTCAGGTCTGGGAAAAAAATTCGAGTGCCTGCTGTCTTTCTTTGCATAAAGCATGGGAATCCCCATAGCTGTGGATGGCACAATTGGAGTGCCTGCTGCCTTTCTTCGCATCAAGCATGGGAATCCCCATAGATGTGGATGGCACGACTAGAGAAAGGGACGGATTTACCATAAGGCTTTGAAGGCATGTGCCTACAGGCTCCTTATGATGGAAGGGCAGCTCGCTCCCCTCCCGCCTTACCTATGCAGAGTGTTGAGCTGAGTGTAAATGAGAGGTTACTCACCCTGCTCTGGCATTCCACTGACCAGATCTCCCTTCAGATTGGGACACCTCTTGGTACCTTTTACTTGGTGGCACCACTCTGAGGATAGCTCTGGCTACCTAACACTAAGGGGCACCTGTAGCTACCTGTAACAGGCAAGAGAAGTAAGGAAGAAGTAACAGCTAGGCCAACAAGGATATTTGCGGTGCGGTTTGGCAGGTGTTTGTAGGTTCATGGAGGGCAAAATCTAGGGTGCCAGGACATCTGAGCCTATAGGCTCCTGTGATGTAAATCTGGGCCTGACTAGAAAGAATTAGATGTGAATTTGCATGAGAACAGGTGCCATGTCTGATTTGTATACGCATGCGGCACCCTAGTGGAAACATAGCCTTAGGCCATGTTCACACTCATAATTTTTCTGTGAGTTTTCTGCACAGGAAAACTGAGAACTAATGTTAATCAATGGGCTAGTTCACACTTGAATGCGTTTTTCAATTGCAGAAAAACAATTGACAGCAATGCAGCACTGTCTGATAGACAAGTGTGGATCCAGCCTTAGCCTGGATCCACAGTTGTCTAGGGCTAGACTCTATAGGACCCAAAACCTTCCTTCTTCTTAGGTAAGTATCTGGCTTTGAAAAAAAAAATGATTCCCATTCACTTTAATGTGTTGCATATCAACACATTTTATTTCCCCATAGCAGTGCATTGTGAAAAAGCTTCAGTTTTTCAGCGTATAGTGTGAAAGAGGCCATATGGAAACTGGACCGCACATCAGTTATCCTTTCAGTTACAGCTGACAGCAACCGATATAGTGTAAAAGGCCCCTATGTTCACAGTGGTGCGTTGCGATGTGGATAACATTCGCATTGTAATGCAGCTTTCTGCACTGCAGTGCAGCACTCTCCCAGTGCAGCTGGTGCGATGCGGTGTAACACTGTGCTGCATCCCCAACATACTGCATGCAGTGCATTGCAAAACATGCCCATTACCAGTGAGGGTGAAGCATACTTTTCATTGACCAGGTGCCCCATAGCAGCAATGTCACACTGCGCGGAGCATGTAAGGGTAATTCGGGGCTCTGGTGACTGCCGACCCCGAATTACATCTCCCTAGTATTTAGGGAGTTTAACGTAAGCAGGGAGAGCTATCATTCGGCTCTACCGGCGCCCAGCTCACTGACGACGGGACAATATATACGCCTGTTCACAGTACTGTACAGTAAGATACAGTTTGATGTAAATTACTAATAGGTATGCACAAATAATAGCAATCGAAAAAATTGCATACAAAACGTGAAGAAGAGAATAAAAACTGAACCGAAAAAAATGCAAAACACAGAATCGGATGTGCAGAAAAATGCTGGAAATTGCGCTGATACGTATGATCGCTGCCTCAAATCATCTCATTTGAAAACTGCTGAAAATAATGATCCAGTTTTCAGTAAGGTCATGCCTTGTGTACCTATTACAAATATAACTCAAGAAATGACTGCAAAATGTTCACTGATTTCCAAGCCACAAATCCTCAGCATTTAAAAATGTATAAATATACTGTAGGTTTTTACTATTCGTTACAGAAGGGAATGCTAAAATGCAGGGCAGTTTATTTTAGAAACTCCTTGCTGTATACTCCTCTGTTCACTTTGCTATATTTAGTCATAAATATAACTTGTCCTGTCAGGTTATGTTTTCTTCTTCTGAAATTAGCTAACTGAGCTGTTAGTGTCTCAGAGGTTATGTTGGATGTCATCCCAGAATAATGAGCAGTGTGCAAGAATGAATCCACAAGCCTTTACCTGGCTTTAAAAATGGCTTCTTTCTACTGCTCTGCTGGTCTTCATATTTGTTCATAGCAACTAATCAGATTTTCTATTTGTAAGGTG
The DNA here is from genome assembly GCF_040937935.1 of Hyperolius riggenbachi. Taxonomy (NCBI): domain Eukaryota; kingdom Metazoa; phylum Chordata; class Amphibia; order Anura; family Hyperoliidae; genus Hyperolius; species Hyperolius riggenbachi. The sequence goes on from NC_090646.1 coordinate 426,894,833, forward strand.
TATATGTAAGGTGTAATATGTCTATTCCCATGTTTATATATTCTGATGTAAACCATGCACACAAAGGCATAATCTGATTAGTTGTGTTGGCAACACAGATGATTCTTATTTTGTACACTTTCTTGCATAAGCCTAATTATTTATTCAACCAAAGTTGTTCTATTCTGAGATAGGTCTGTAATTATGTTTAGTCGACAGTAAGGGCTCTTTCACACACTTTTTTGACAGTTAAAGAACAACTATCAAAGAAACAGTTTTTCTGTAAACCCCGCATACCTATAGAGCTTTTAGCCAGCAAAACTGAGGCCCCATTCACACTTGAAAGGGCAAAACGCCGGCGGTTTTTGTCGTCGTTTTGCGGGAGTGATTTTTCCACGATTTCACGCGGAAAAATCACTGAACAGTGCAGCGATTTCTCCGCGATCGCGTTTAGCGCTTCTATAGCACTGAAACGCAATCGCCGGGAAATCGCCTGAAAATGGTACAGGCTACGCGTTTGCGTTTTCCGATTTTGGGCAATTTGCGGCAATTAGCGCAAATCGCCCAAGTAAGAACAGGCCCATAGGGTTTTATTACACTAGTGCATTCAAAAGCGCTAGCGTTTGAGCATTTTCCCGAAATCGCCGGCAAAAAGCTCAAGTGTGAATGGGGCCTAAAATGCTTTTCAGAGGTTTCTCAGCACAACCTGTGTGAAAAAGAAAAGCTGTGTTTACCAGCTGTTTTGTAACAATTTGTGTCAGCATTGGGGGAGGCAGAACTGCATTGTAATCTGGCTCTAAACTGTTCACTGAGTGACAGAGAGAGAAACATAGACAGGCTCACAGAACTGCTGCCGCTGATGATTTATTACATACATTGGAAGCTATATTACTGCTTCCTATCATTCTGAACAGATTCCAGCACAGTATTAGAGCCAGTGGAGATTGTTTCTGTATGCTGGATGTGCTGGGCACATAGCAATGCCCCAGTGAGAAATGTTCTCTGTAAATGTCATTTTCTTCATTTAAAACATGAAAAGATGGAAAAAAAAGCCTCTGTATTGCTATTTGCTAGTAAAGTAGCTGGAAATATATGTGGCATTTAGAATTTTAGTTAACTTTGATAGTTGTCCTTTAACCTGGGTGGGAGGTAACAGAAAATGGGGTGGGTAGGATAGTTGAAGAGTGTGGAAGGTAGTAGATAGTGTGAAGGTTAGCAAAGGGGGCCCGAATAGTAGGAGCAGATAGTGGGGTGGGCAGGACTGGACAGGTGACCAGAGTGGGAATTGGCAGTATTGTGGTTAGGACACTTGAAGGCTTAACACCTGCTGTAGTGTGTATATAGGTTCAAACTGCAGATGCATGAAGCACATGGATTAAATGGTGCAGTGCCTGTTATCCAAAAGTGCGCAAAATACCTCATCACAGTCAGCGTTTGTACATTTCATCCATACCCCTTCTCAGTAGCTTCTCTGAAGGACAGACTGTCACTGTTCTCCATAATGCAGAGTGGCATAAGGGAGCATGTTGGACGTTGGCAGCATAGTTACCTTATGGCCCATACTCACGGGCAACTTTTTTGCATGTCGCAAGCACACGGGAGCGTGCTTGCGACATGCTGGCGACAGCTAGTAGCCAGGTCCCTCCGCATACACACGGCGGAGGGACCTGGCAACTGATGCGACGGAAGCTGTCGCCGTTGTCCCTCCCCCCGCCGGAAGCGCCGTTTATTTACTATCATGTTGCTGTCGCTAGTCCGCGTACTCACGCGGACTAGCGACAGTTGCGGCGGAGGTGCGGCGGCGACTGTTGCCATGCGATTGAAACTTTCAATCGCATGGCGACATGAGCGACGGGCGACAGTTCGGGGTGCGCGCGCGTGCAACGGCCCATACTCACGGGCGACCTGTCGCCGCAACACGCGCGCGCCGCGTGTTGAGGCGACAAAAGTCCCTCGTGAGTATGGGCCATTACCTGGCTCCCCCTATAAGCCTTCTTTTCAGTTGCAACTTGCAAGCACTTTTCAGACTCACTCTGTGCACACAGGGCAAGCTTGAGCAGTGTTCCTGCAACAGAGACACAGCAAAGGACAACCAGAAAAGATTCAGGTGGCATGTCACTGAAGAGAAGGCTCATGGGGGGAGTGATCTGCCCACTGCTATTGCGCTGTGGGGGAAGGAATACAGGCATGTGCACTATCCTTTCATTGGAAGCATTAAGCTTTATAAAAGCAGTTTGTAATACAAGTTATTCTCTTGCTGTGTTAGTTATTAGCAGTTTTTTTCCAGAAATATCCCAGATTTTCTATTGTTTTTATCAATAGAGCTGTTAATAAAACACTGTGGCCCATATGCAATTTCCTTTTTCTCCTGAGTTTTCTCCTAAGAGATAATTTTTAATCTTCTGTTTAAAATAATTTCCCAGAACTTTTAAACTAAAAAAATACTGAAATGTAAGTGAAAAAGTACTATCAAAATTATTTTCAGTATTTTCTTGCTTTCTGAGGCATTTTATTGTCAAGTTTAAAAATATCACCTAGAAGACAACTCAGGAGAAAAAGTTATTTGCATATGGGTCTGTGGGCCATATGCAATTCTCTTTTTCACCTGAGTTTTCTCCTAGGAGGTAATTTTTCATCTTCAATTTTAAATACCTTTCCAGCACTTTTCAACTAAAAAAGTACCAAAAAGTAAGTGAAAAAGTACTATGAAAATTATTTTGAGTATTTTCTTGCTTTCTGGTGGCTTAAAAGGCATCTTATTGACAAGTTTAAAAATATCACCTAGGAGAAAACTCAGGAGAAAAAGTAAATTGCATATGGGCCTGTGTCTCTTTACTCTGTTGGGCTCATTAAAAAAACATGAATTGGACAGCTGGAAAGAGGAGTTAAGAATTTCTGAGGCAAATTACTTTTCAAAGGGCATAAAGACTTTAAAAGGTATTACAGTACCTGTAATTAGAAAATCTAGCTCTATCCAATGTCTGATCACATGGATTTCCCATTTTCTCTGATCAGCTCAATTACTAACCTAGGAAGTACACAGGAATAAGGTCAGCTTTAGGAACTTCACTGAATAAACAGTAGCTTAAGCCTTAAAGCTTGAGGAGACAGATATTAAAGTGGACTCAAATTAAAAATACAAGATTTCAGAAATCAAATCTGTTTTCTAAATTATAATAATAAATAGCAGCCTTTTTTCAGCTGCATGATGACAAATATAAAATATTTTACATTTATTGGAGGAACCCCTCCCTTCCTTTTATATTCCGGGACAGAATCCGGCAAACTGGTGGAGTAGATGGTGTCCAGCAAAGGAGGAATTGCTAATGGCTGCCACCTGTATATCCCTAGTTATGAAAAGAGGAGGGTGAAAAGCAGGCACTGAAATGCTCATAGGCTTGAAGGAGTGTTTATTTATCTTTATATGTGTCAGAGTGGTGCAACTAAATATTTTGAATAAAAAAAAAGTTTGTTTTGGGTCCGCTTTAAAGATTTTTTACTTACCCGGGGCTTCCACCAGCCCCATAAGCACAGATGCGTCCCTCGCCGTCCTCCCACGTGCCTCTGTTAAGTGGCAATCAGCTCCAGTATTCAGCTCAGTGACATCAGCAGGGGGCCTTCTGCGCATGCGCGGACGTCACTGAGTCAGACTGGGCCCGACTGAACCGAATACTGGGAGCTGATCGCAGCTTAATGGAGGCATGTGGGAGGTTGGCAAGGGACGCATCTGTGCTTATGGGGCTGGAGGAAGCCCCGGGTAAGTACAAATCTTTAATATCCGTCATCTCTGGGTCACTTTAATGAATACAATTGCTTCCTGATTTACATTCTTTAATATATCACAGGTGGTGACATCTTTATTGCTGTTAGGAGTATAACTACAGAATTTTTGCTTATTGTGTGCTCTGAAGTGAGCAAAAACCTGGTCTCCCAGTGTGCACTAGGAGGAGAAGTCTTTGTGACATCATACCCTTGGCTAAACATCACTAGGAGAGCGGATTTGCATTCATATATACATGGCCGGATTTCTGACAAGGCCACATAGGCCATGGCCTAGGGCACCAGATAAACAAGGGACGGCCTGCAGACAGTGGGCATTATTTTCAGGGCATTTTTCGCAAGTGTCTAAACAAATGAAGGTGGTCAGGATAACTGCACTATTAGTACCAGCTGGCATCTGCCTGTGCTGTGCTACAGGCAGCTGCAGTCCGTTAACCAAACGTTTGTAATCAGTGTGTGACTAGCAAAAAGCCAGACCTTGTCCAATGACATAACAGCAGCTCCAGGCAGTTACAGAAGGCCGGGTCTCACACACTTGGTGTGGGGGATGAAAGGACCAGGGGCAGCACCAGCAAATAGTACAGAATACAGAAGGCAGCCTCTCACAGTACCCATTTCTTAATTATTGACTGGCCAGCGCTGTTACCCTCGAGACAGCAGTGGGTACAGGACTCACTTTTACGTGTTGCTGACCCCACCCAATGTCCAATTGTGAGCCACTTTTGATTATGTGTGTGTGGTGGAAGGCTCCCACCACGCCCATCACCTGTAGATCGCTTGATTGACCAGTTCCCCCGTGTGACATGATTGATTCACTTCACGTTGCCATGGAGACCTCGGCACTAGCCCCAATAGTGGACATCATCGGCCCAAAATTTTTTGCGTGGGTGTGTGTGTGGAAAGAGGTAGTAGGATACCGTTTCGGTTGCGGCGGCTGGTAATAGTCGGCCTTGGGCGGTAAGAAGTACAAATCCGGCCCTGCATATATACAGCTCTGGGCTGCCCATGAGGCGGGTTCCGCTTGGCCGTGGGTGGGGGGCCGCCGAGCTGGAGGGGGTGGCAGCCAGGAAGGGGGGCAGCCGGCACAGCGGGGGTGAGGGGGGTGAGACTCCCCCCTCCCTCACCTGGGTCCCCTTGGTCTGCGCTCCCCCTCCAGCTATTACTGTAGTGTAAAATTATCAGACAGCGGCCGGGGAAGCGATGACTCACCTCCTTAACTTGCCAGGGCTGCGTTCCACCGCTCGTCACTTCCTGAAATGCCGCCCACTGTACTTTACAGTGGACGGCAATTTAAGTACTTCCTGGGTCGCGGCTTAGCTTCCGATTGGAGGAAACTTACGGAGGCAGTGAGCGAGGGGGACAGAGGCAGGGAAACCCTGCCATAGAGGAGGCGGGGAGGAGAAGCTGATTGACAAATACAAGGTAAATAGCAGGCTAGCGACAAGCAGATTGTCGCTAGCCTGGCACTAATTTGCAAGGGGGGACAGCAGAGCCATGGGGGGACTGGTGGCGGCAATAGAAGGACACAGAGGCATGTCATTGTGCACAGAACATGCCTCTGTGTCCTATTCATATATAAACAATCCGCTTCGGCTTCTCTTTAAAGTGAGTATCCTGACTAATTTACTACATATCACTATATATCACTACAGTGCCTCTTTAACTGATCATTCACATTTGTTATGTTTTCTGTTTTGGGGGAGCTATAGAAACCATAGTAGCTGGAAGAAACTGCAAGTCAAAACATAAATGTTATCTGGCAATTTCAATAATTGCTATTTTAATCTCTACTTACTCATGTTGTGTTCTGCCGTATCTTGAAACATTCTGATATAGGCAAGGCACCGCTATGACTGAAGAATACTAGGAAATACTAGGACTGTGTTCATGATATAGAGCATATTGAAACCTTCCTGGCTGTAAAGAAGAGTTTGAGGGTTGTGCAATCCATCAGGGTAGTGGCAAGCCGGAATCTTCACTGCTGACATGGCTAAGCAAGTACTGCATTAATAATAGAAGCTTCAGCAGCATAGCACCTATCCATAGTAAATTTACCTAGACAGGAACAGAAGCATTACAGCTTGCTGTATTTTATCCTGCATATAGATGAGCCTGTACAGTAATGTTTCTCAAAGCTGAACTCCATGCTCAGCAAAGCGCTGAAGAGATGTTAGGAGGGGACACGAGACATCCTGCACGCAGTGCTCCTGCCAACACGTCATTGCATCATTATGTGGCACTGATGTCTCTTTGGAGGAAGAATAGATAATGCAGTCCAGGGGCGGAACTACAGGGGAGTAGCACCTGCAACTGCAGGGGGGCCCAGAGGTTTGGGTGCTCCAACTACTAACTTACTCTCCTTCCAATACTTCAGATCAGGTGATTTTGTGGCTACAGGTGTAAAGCTCATGATAACACTTGTTATTAGGACCCTTGTATAATGGGCCCCAGTCTGTGAGGGTCACCAAGGGAAGGTGTGTAAACGTTAAGAGGGCCCCATCAGAGTTTTGCGGGTGGACGGGGGGGGGGGGGGTGTGGACATGATTTGTTGTTTCAGCTCTTGCTATTTCTGGTACTGCAGATGCATTTGCACATCCTGTGCCTTTACATTTGCTGGGAGGCTTTTCCTGATGTCATTTATAAGCCAGGTGCTGCTTGGTAATGAACACTTATCATCCCATTCTTTGATAGCTGCAGGTGCAGTACCTGCTGGCCCTGGGTGTATGGCCGGATTTGTACTCTTTACCACCCAAGGCCACTGTCACCAGCCGCCCCCCTTCAGTATAGGTAGCGAGATGACCCCGCTCCCCTTCCCTCCAGTATAAGCCAGATGACCCCTTCCCTCCAGTATAGGTAGCCAGATGACTCCCTTAATCCCTCCCTTTCCTACTCCCCCCTTCAGTATAGGTAGCCAGCTCACCTTTACACCGCAGCAGCCATCAGTGTTGCTCGTTTCTCTGCCCATCTCCAGTGCAGAAGTTTCCTTTTCCTTTCCATCCCCAATGCTGCCCAAGTCCATAGCCGCCGGCCACAATGCAAACGTGTGCAGAGAGCAAGGTGGCTGCTGCACAGGCGGCTAGCAGCAGTACCGCAATCAGGCGCTCACCTGTTCTCCCTGCATTGTAGCATTTTCAAGTTTGAAAATGCTGCACCAGTTTAGCCTGCTGCTTTGGTGCCCTTGATCCTGTGGTGCCCTAGGCCTAAATCCGGCCCTGCCTATGTGCACATATACAACAATTTGTTGCTTTCTGCTACTACATTGCAGATCACCATTTCCAAGTTGGTCAATTGAGAAAGAGAGACTCAGTTCAGGGCATCCTGTAAGCATCAGACAGCCCTGTTTTTCCCCAGGTGAGACAGTAGGCTGTCTGATCATGAAGTTTTACAGCATTACCACCTTACTCACCATTGGATCTGCAGACCAGACAGCATAGGGAATTGCTTACATTATGCAGGCTGCTTGCAGTTCTGCCTTCTACAGGGTGGACAGGGTTATAGGATATTGGCTAAGCAGTATTTTCATAGTAATACCCCACTCTTTCTTCATATATTTTCCCCTGGTAGACAAGTGTTCCCCCCTTCCCCTTTAAGGCATTCCCTGGTAGTCTAGTGGTCCTCTTGTTCCCCAAAACCTTTCCTGGTAGTCTAGTAGTCCATCCTCCCACTTATTGCTGCCTCGGGTACTCTAGTGGCCCCCTCCCTGTTATACTGTTCCCTTGTAGTCTAGTAGTCACAGTTCCTTTTTAAAATATTCCCTGGTAGTCTAGTGAGTGGTCTCCCCCTTCCCTTGACATTCCCTGGTAGTCTAGTAGTTTTTCCTCTCTTGAATAGATTGGCAGCAGGAAGCTCTGCTGAGTAAGTATGCCTCACCTCTCCTGGTTCCTGTTTCAGATCAAGCTGGGGAGAAAGCCGATCACTGCTGGAATCAGCAAAGGTAGGGTTGCCACCTCATCCCTTTAAATACCAGCACATATGAATTATACATGCCTTGCGGCTAGTTAGATGGAGTTTAGGCACGGATTATGTGTGAGCAGCCCCAGAACCTGGATAACTTAGATGTGTCTGTATTTAAAGGGATAAGGTGGCAATGTCACACGCCCCCTGGTGGCCGGGCCACACAATGCCTTCCAATTGGTTTCAGCACACAGACCCTGCAATCTGTGGTCACAATCGGTGCGCAGAAACCGCGGGAATTTTGTCAGCAGACAGGCTAGAAGGGAGCTTGTGAGGTACAGTAACACAAATTACACACTATTTCAGGGTATAACTGCCACCACTCCTGCAGAAGTGTAGGAGACCTAACTGCACTGATACCTGCAAATAAAATGATTAAAAGAGAAACTCGGACCAAGAATTGAACTTTATCCCAATCAGTAGCTGATACCCCCTTTTACATGAGAAATCTATTCCTTTTCACAAACAGACCATCAGGGAGCGCTGTATGACTGATATTGTGGTGAAACCCCTCCCACAAGAAGCTCTGGGGACCGAGGTACTCCTGGCAGTTTCCTGTCTGTGAACCTTGCTGCATTGTGGGAAATAGCTGTTTACAGCTGTTTCCAACTGCCAAAACAGCAGCAGCTACATCATCTGCCAACAGTAAAAATGTCACCATGTAAGAAATGTCGGAATGTAAATCAGGGATTTAAAAGATTTTACAATGGGCAAACACTGACTAAATCATTTATATATAATTATTGTAAAAATGAAGCACTTTTTTGTTACATTATTTTCACTGGAGTTCTTTAAACACACTCTATTTTATCTAGCTATCAACAGTAGTAGTGACTTCAGAAGCTAGGATTCGGTTTGTGTGGCTCAATAGCAGGGGTAGCTGAACAAATAAATGACTTTTTAGAAGTCTTTTATTATAAATGCAATATAAATTATTAATATATACAGAAATCGTTAAAACCAACAATTATAGAGACAATAATAGCGCAGTATAAAAATAAAAAGGGAAGAAAATACGTATACTTAAGGTCAGGTGAAAATATGTCCTTTCTGGGAAAGAAATGCTAAGTCCTTGGTTTCAAAATCAGGCAACTCAGCGTCAAAGTCCAAACAAGCCGGATGCCAGCATGTCCTCAAGCTGGCAAGGATGTGATCGGGATGATGTTTCAAAGTGGAGGATATTGATTGTGGGTCCTCTGCCATTTTTTTTTCCCTGACACAGTAGGAGGGAGTGAGGGCGGGAACCACACAACCCCTTAGAACATGAGATGAGCCCTCCCCCTTCTGGGGACCAAAAATCATATCTAAACATATATGGGCTCTATCTCACAGAACCGTACAGGTCGGGCAGATTTACTAACATTTTCAGGTCATTCCGGATTTATCCAGCACCATGATACCAAACACGAGGGGTAGGACCCCTGTGGTATCACCAGGCCACTTTCGAACTGCCTAACTGACAGCCCATAACTCAAAATGTTCTGGAACCTTCTCAGTACCAGCGCCAGGCAAAGTCCGACACACTCTGCGAGTTTGAAGGGCCTGGCTGCTTTGCAACACAAGAAATATGACAAATATAGCAGTTTATAGATTATTATAGACATCTAGGAGTTACAGCAGGTCAGTTCTAGGTGAAGGGCTCAGCAGGTCTTTAAAGCTAAGACCGCAGAGCTAGGTGTCAGCTTCCCTGCTGAGATCGGGGCAGAGGAGTCTCACTCTCTCTCCTTTAAATTGGTTCTGTCAGGTTCCTATCGGACTTCATCTGATGGATGGGCCCTTAACACAAATGGGTGCCTGGGACACTTTCCTGCTGAAGGCTTCCTGTTATTTGGTGAAAGGAAAACAAGCTGTCTTTTAAAAGAAGATATGTCATTCTGATCGCTGGAATGACTGTGCAAATCTAACCGGGAAGCGATCAGAAAATCGATTGCGTGAATCTACCCGATTCGCCTGCGCGCCTCATAATTATTCTGTGACAGGCAACCCTGAGGAAAGGTGAGGCATACTTACCAGCATTGCGTTGTGGTGCAGCCGATCTTTGTTGGGAAGAGGGGGGAATTGGACACCAGGGTGAAACACCTTGGTTAATACACAGTTGGCTATGGTAATGAGCCCATTCGTGAGCTAACACACATGCTGTACTCATCAGCACTACAGACTAACAATCACATCCTTCAGCCAAAACTGGTGGCAGAAAAGATGTGAATATACAGTGGCGTAAAAAAGGCGTTTGGGGCCCCGGTGTTTTACATGGGACCCCAAGCACTCTATTGATATGGAGCACCAAAACCTACCACGGACAGCTGCAGTGTCAGAGAGGTGTAATCAGTCAGAAAACATCTTGTTAAAGGACACCTGAGGTGAAAATAAACTAATGAAATAAACAATTGTATCTATCTTCTTTCTCCCAAAAAATACTTTTTAAGATATTAAACAGTTTTAATTTATATTTAAATCTACTTTTTCAGTTTTTACTGTTTTATTGTTTTTGCTCAATGACACATTCATTGAAGTATGCCAGAGCTAAAATCTATGAACTATTATTATTTATTGTATTTATAAAGCGCCAACATATAACGCAGCGCTGCACAATAGATAAGTAGGTTAACATACAAGGTAGGACATATAGGAGCCTTACAACAAAACAAGATCATGCAAATGATTTGATAACAGTCTAGGGTCATAGGTCAAAATAGACACTGTTCTAGTCCACAAGAGGAGGGGTGATTGACAATGAGATTGCATAATCAAGCTGGAAATACTAGGGGGGAGGGCCCTGCCAGAGGCTTACAATCTAAAGGGTGGGGGTGGAGACAATAGGCGCATCTGTTGATAGGGTGTCTAACAGAACGTATTATGGTGCTGGTGTAGGGGGGGTTTGCGAGCATGGAAAGGTGAGTCTTGAGAGCTTGTTTGACGGTATTAAAGGTGGGGGTCGAGTCTTATGTCTGGTGGGAGCGAGTTCCAGAGAGTGGGGGCAGCACTAGTGAGGTCATACAATCGTGCATGGGACTGAGATATGCGTGGTGCAACTAGGCGCAGGTCATTGGAGGATCGGAGAGGCGGGCTGGTATATGCCTGTGGACCAGATCAGAGATGTAGGTCAGGCAGGTCTTGTGCATGGATTTGTAGGCCAAGCACAGAATTTTGAAATTGATCCTAAAGCTGAAGGGGAGCCAGTGTAGGGCTTTATAGAGCAGAGTCATAGAGGCGCTGCGATGAGAAGAATATATCAGTCTGGCTGCCGCATTCATTACTAATTGAAGTGGGGCAGTATGGTTAGAGGAGAGGCCAGACATAAGAGAATTGCAGTAGTCTATGCGGGAGATGACAAGGGCGTGGATGAGGAGTTTAGTGGTGTCAGGGGACAGGTAGGAGCGGATCTTGGAGATTTTGCGGAGGTGGAAGTTGCAGGATCGGGCAATACTCTGGATGTGGGGTGTAAAGGAAAGTGCACAGTCCAGTATAACACCTAGACAGCGGGCTTGGGAGGTAGGGTGGATGGTAGTTTTTTCGATAGTGATATGTAGATCTGGGAGGGGTGCAGCTGTGCGAGGCAGGAATATCAGAAGCTCAGTCTAAATTAAGCTTCAGGAACTTGGCGGCCATCCAGGAGGAAATGGATGTGAAGCAGGTGGAGACTTTGTCCATGGTAGAGGAGGAGAGATCTGCGGTGTGGAGGTATATCTGGGTGTCATTGGCATACAGGTGGTAATTGAAGCCCATGGAGGAGATGATTTTGCCAATTCAGGCAGTACACTCGCTATCGGGACTGCTGCTGCCCCAGATAGATACACATCGATAGCGAGTGTTTTAGAGGAGCCAGACTCCCGAATTCCTATGTAGAATTTTTTGCAGCAACAAACAGATCTTTGCCTCAGAGCAAATATTGCCTTGACAAAGGGGCCCTACCTGGCTCCGAAACGTTGGCCATATTTTTACATGAAACTAATAAAGATTGATTTTGGATGTGCCAGCTTTCCTCCTTGTTGAATACTGCATAGAGGGCGTCATCCCTCTTTTTAGCTGTTGCACTCCCCTTAACCCCCTTGGCGGTATGAAAAATACCGCCAGGGGGCAGCGCAGCAGTTTTTTTTTATTTTATTTTTTTTTTAAATCATGTAGCGAGCCCAGGGCTCGCTACATGATAGCCGCTGCTCAGCGGCATCCCCCCAGCCCCGCCGATCGCCTCCGGCGATAGGCGATCAGGAAATCCCGTTCAAAGAACGGGATTTCCTGGAGGGCTTCCCCCGTCGTCAGCGACGTCGGGACGTCATTGGGAGACCCGATCCACCCCTTGGCGCTGCCTGGCACTGATTGGCCATTCAGCGCAGGGGTCTGGGGGGGGGGGGCCGTGCGCCGCACCGGATAGCGGCGATCGGGCGCGCGGCAGCGGCGATCGGGGTGCTGGCGCAGCTAGCAAAGTGCTAGCTGCGTCCAGCAAAAAAAAAATTATGTAAATCGGCCCAGCAGGGCCTGAGCGGCACCCTCCGGCGGCTTACCCCGTGTCACACACGGGGTTACCGCCAAGGAGGTTAAAGACTATGGGTTTGATCCATTAGTGAGTGCGAGACAATACTTCCCTTATGGAACACAAACTGAGAGGGGTGTAGGAGTGGATGAGGAGCCATTGAAGAATGTTGTGAAGGAGCGATTGGAGACAGGGGAGCCTCTAGGCATAGGCAGTACAGGCCATTGCCTGGAGTGCTATTGGTCCTGGGGGGTGCCATGTTGCTGGATTAAGCCCCACCCCCAAACTTAGTTTCACCCCGGTCTAAGCCCCACCCCCATGGGTGTTCTATTACATGCTTCTGCTGCATCTACTTAGTGTATGTTGCAGGCAGCTGCCATCTCCTTGCCTTGTGCATCCTTCTTTCCACCTACGTGCCTCCTTCTGTCCCTTTTGTGCCTCCTTCTGTCTCCTTGTTCCTCTTTCAGTCCCATGTGCCATGTCTGATCCCCTGTTTGTCCTTCTGTCTCCATTTGTGCCCCCTTCTGTCTCCATGTGCCTTCCTCAGTCCCCCTGTTCCACCTCTGCCTCCTTCTATGCCCCTTTGTACCTCCTTCTGTCCCCCTGTGCCTCTTTATGTCCTATTTGCCTTTATTTGTCCCCTTGTGCTACCTCTGCCCCGTTCCTCCTTCAGTCCCACTCTGCCTCCTTCTGTGCCTCCTTCCGTCTCCATGTGCCACCTCTGTACCCTGAGCCTTTCTCTGTCCCCCGTGCCTCCATCTGTGCCCCTTTGTGCCTTCTTCTGTCTCCCTGTGTCTCTTTCTGTCCCCCTCTGCCTCCTTCTGTCTTCCTGTGCCCCCTTACATCCTCCTCCTGCCATCTTCTGTCCCCCTTTTGTGCCTCCTTCTGTCCCCCTTTGTGCCTCCTTCTGTCTCACTGTGTTTCCTTCTGCCCCCCTTTGTGCTTTTTTCTGTCCCCCATTGTGCATCCTTCTGTCCCCTTTGTGCCTCCTTCTGTCCCCTGTGTACCTCCTTCAGTCCCCCTGTGCCTCCTTCTTTCCTCTTGTGGCTCCTTTTGTCCCCCTTTGTGCCTCAATCTGTCCCCATTGTGCCACCTCCTGTCCCACTTTGTGCCAGCTTCTGCCCCCCTGTGTTCCTCTTTCAGTCCCTCTGTGTACCTCCTTCTGTCCTCTTTTGTGCCTTCTTCTGGCCCCATGCCTTCTTCTGTCCCCCTGTACCTCCTGCTGCCCCTCTGTGTATCTCCTCCTGTCCTCCTTTGTGTCTCATTCTGTCCCCCATTGTACGTCATTCTGTCCCCCTCTGTGCCTCCTTCTGTCCCCTTGTGCCTCCTTCTGTCCTCCTTTGTGACTTCTTTTGACCCTCATGCTTCCTTCTGTCCCCCTGTGCCTCCCCATGTGCCTTCTTCAGTCCCCCTGTGCCTCCCTCTGTCCCCCTTTGTACCTCCTTCTGTTCCCCCTTTTTGCCTCATTCTGTCCCCCATTGTGGCTCTTTCCGTCCCCCTGTGTGCCTCCTTCTGTCCCCCAGTGTGCCTCCTTTAGTCCCCCTGTGACTCCTTCTGATCTCCTTTGTGACTCCTTGTGTCCCCCTTTGTGTTTCCTTCTGACCCTCCTGCAGAGGCGCATGGTCCACCAGGCCGACCAGGCGATCACGAGTGCTGTGCGCGGGGGGGTGTCCCCAAGTGGTGAACTGGCTGGTGGCGTCTAATAGAAGCTGCGCCAATTCACTGGCCGCAGCCCATAAGCTCACTTCTGCAGCCTGCGGAGTCTGTGGGTTCCGGCAGGCAGAACGGGGCTACAGGAGAATGGAGTCCGGAGCCCTGCACTGGAAACTATTTGTGTCTCCAGTGCAGGGCTTTGGGGTGCAATTTACCCATAGCCTTGCTTTGCCTGTCAGTGCGGGAGTTTTGCAGCTGGAGTTGCTGCACGAAGATCATCGGGGGAACTGCTGCACGGTAGGGAGGCTTGGAGGGTGTCTTCTGCAGATGAGTAAATGTTCTTTTTATTATTATTATTTCCTGGTGAAACTATTTCCTGGCATTACAATTATTTTCATGGGGGGGGGGCACCATGGGGGCAGTGGGGGTCGCCACAGGTTTTCTCGCCTGGAGTGACAAAATGGCTAGAGGCACCCCTGGTTGGAGAGGTTGGAGGAGATCCAGGCTAAGGCTAGGTCCTGAATGCCCATTGACTGCAGGGAGTGGAGGAGGAGGGAGTGGTCAACAGTGTCAAATGCTGAGGAGAGGTTCAGGAGGAGCACGATGGAGTATTTACCTTCGGCTTTGGCAAGGGCAAGGTCATTGACCACTTTGGTGAGAGCTGTTTCTGTAGAATCGGCTGTAAGAAAACCAGATTTCAGGGGATTGAGAAGGGAGTTGGAACTGAAGAAGTTGGTCAGGCGTTAGTGGGCCAGGCGTTCAAGAATTTTCAAGGCAAAAGGGAGGAGGGAGATTGGGCGGTAGTTGGATGGCAGTGCAGGGTCAAGTGAAGGTTTCTTCAGCAGGGGAAGCACAGTGGCCTGTTTGAATACGGAGGGAAAGATGCCGGTGGAGAAGGAGAGGTTGAACAGGTGGGTGAGGACAGGGGCCAGATCAGAAAAATGTGGGCAGAGGTAATCAGATGGGACCGGATCTAGGGGGCAGGAAGTGGCAGGTGAAGTTGCCAGCACCTGGTTGACTTCCTCCACTGTGACAGAAGTGAAGGAGGTAAGGGGAGGGGAAAGAGGCAGGAGTAGGATGGGGTGAGCAGGAGGGGGCAATGGATGAGGTAGCAACCCTGCCTTTGCTGATTCCTGCAGTGATCGGAAGGTTGTAATTTTGTTGATAAAGTAGTTTGATAGGTCAGTGGCTGAGAGGGTGGAGGTTGGGGGGGAGGTGTGGGGCTGAGTAGGGCAGTGAAGGTGGCAAAAAGACGACATGGGTTGGAGGCCTGGGTAGCGATCAAGCAAGTGAAGTATTTCTGTTTGCTATCAGCGAGGACAGTATGGTACATCTGCAACTTGGTCTTGTATCCCAGAAAATCATGGTTGTGGCGGGATTTCCTCCATTTGCGCTCTGCAGCTCGTGTATCTTTATGTAGTTTTTTTGTGAGGGCAGTGTGCCAGGCTTGGGGATTGGTGAAATAGTTGGTACGAAAGGTCAGGGGAGCAGCATGATCTAAGGCTGCTGAGAGGTTTTATCACTTTCCAACTCTCAGAAGCCATTTTCTGCTAGGAAAGTGTTTTATAGTTGGAATTTCTTATTAGACCTGCCACTTACATACCTCATGTTTAACTCTTTCAGGCAGAGAAAGAAAAAAAGGAACACAGCACTGTACATACCCATGTCTATCTCATCATGTCACGTCACCTCGGGTATCCTTTAAGTATTACCTCTATTCAATGAACACATAGAGGTGTTCATTATCAGCATAGCACCAATGATGATGGGGAGATGACCTCCTCTTGAGTGTCCAGATCCGTTCACCGGTCCTCTTATTTCCCTAGTTCATTTGAGTGGTGGAGAGTGATTCTGAACTACGCATACACGAGTTTCAAACTGCGGATGCATGTGGATGAGCGATTGCTTTCCGTGTGCAAGCGCAAATCGGAAACCGTGTCTGCGCAGTTCTGAATCCCGTGGGGACACTTGGGAATAACTTCTGGATAAGTATTAGACCAAAGTATCCCGTCAAACACTTTGAGGACGGAGTACGGGGAATCCCCGTAGGTCAACAAGCAGCATCTAGACACTCAGGGAGGTAATCTAGCCCACCATGGGCTTAAAGTGAGCCTGAACTCTTGTACAGGATAGAAGGAAAACATATAGAAATGCATCCTATGTATTTATAAAGTTTAGCTACAGTGACCAGACGTCCCGGATTGCCCGGGACGCGTCCCGGATTCGGGGTCCGCTGTCCCAGGCAGCATGAGGTCCCGGCCTTGGGACTCTGGCCCCGCTCCAGCCTCCTTTGTCTTCCGGTGTCTCTTCCGACACCGGCAGGCGAGCAGGGCTACGGCAAGATGGCTGCCGAAGCCCTGTACTGCAGACTATTTGTGTCTCCAGTACAGGGCTTCGGGCGCCATCTTGCCGTAGCCCTGTCAGCGCGGGAGACGAGCAGGAGGAATGTGGTCCCGGGAGCAGCGCGCCAGAGGCCGGAGACTTATGCCAGGTGAGTAAATGCTTTCTTTTCCAGGTGAAATGCTTGCCCGCATTGCGTTTCTTTTCTGGTGAAATGTTTGCCCGCATTGCGTTTCTTTTCTGGTGAAATGTTTGCCCGCATTGCGTTTCTTTTCTGGGGAAATGTTTGCCCGCATTGCGTTTGATGTTTGCCCGCATTGCGTTTATTTTCTAGTGAAATGTTTGCCCGCATTGCGTTTATTTTCTGGTGAAATGTTTGCCCGCATTGCGTTTATTTTGTGGTGAAATGTTTGCCCGCATTGCGTTTATTTTCTGGTGAAATGTTTGCCCGCATTGCGTTAATTTTCTGGTTAAATGTTTGCCCGCATTGCGTTTATTTTGTACTGACATGTTGCCCGCATTGCGTTTATTTTGTACTGACATGTTTGCCCGCATTGCGTTTATTTTGTACTGACATGTTTGCCCGCATTGCATTTATTTTCTGGTGAAATGGTTGCCCGCATTGCGTTTATTTTCTGGTGAAATGTTTGCCCGCATTGCGTTTATTTTCTGGTGAAATGTTTGCCCGCATTGCGTTTATTTTCTGGTGAAATGTTTGCCCGCATTGCGTTTATTTTGTACTAACATTTTGCCTGCATTGCGTTTATTTTGTACTGACATGTTGCCCGCATTGCGTTTATTTTGTACTGACATGTTGCCCGCATTGCGTTTATTTTGTACTGACATGTTTGCCCGCATTGCGATTTTTTTGTACTGACATGTTTGCCCGCATTGCGATTTTTTTGTACTGACATGTTGCCCGCATTGCATTTATTTTATACTGACATGTTGCCCGCATTGCGTTTATTTTGTGCTGACATGTTGCCCATTGCGTTTATTTTCTGGTGTCCGGGGTAACTGTTACTGCATTTATTATTTAATGGTCATAGATGGCTATGTTTGCTGCTTTGTGGTTACGGTATACTATTAGCATCACACAGTTTCTGCACACCCATGATGCAAAGTCTCGTTTGTCCACATCATGGCGTAAACACTGCTTTCTTACGCCTCGCTGTTACATCATTACGTTAGCTCCGCCCATACAATATCATGGCCACGCCCATTTTCCGCTGCAGCCCCCCTCAGTCTTCGTCGCTGCACGCTCCTCAGTCCTCCCCACTTTTCGCCGCGGCAAGCTGAGCGCACCGCCCCTCCCCTCCCTGTCCCTGGTTGGACACACAAAAATCTGGTCACTCTAGTTTAGCCTTTCTAATTCCCCTCATCTGTGACTAAGCCCAAGTTGTAATTTGATCCCTCAGCTGTGTCAGCTGCCTGCCATGGCAGAGAGCTAATTGGTAAACACAGGATGTTAACATTATGTCTGCTTCCATGAAAGCAGGAAGTAGACACACTGAATATTTATTGCAGGATTTGTATTAGCTGCAACAAAGAAATATTTTTCTTTAAAGGTTATTATTCTGTTGCATATCTTTTAGCGCAGAGAGGAAGTTTTGAGTCCAGGTCCGCTTTAAGGAACACGAAGTGTGAGACCTATGGAAGCTTCCATATTTATTCCCTTTTAAACAAGATCAGTTGCCTGCATGTCTTGCTGATCTTTCTGGTCAGTAGTCTAAATCACACACATGAAACAAGCATGTGGCTAATCTTGTCAGATTTGTAATAGACATCTGCATGCTTGTTCAGGGTCTATGGCTAAAAGTAATAGAGGCAGAGGATCAGCAGGACAGCCAGGCTATGTGCATTATTTAAAAGGAAACAAACATGCTAGCCTTCATATCCCTCTCACCTCTGGTTCCCTTTAATTCATTTCCTCCCATTCAGGGGTACTTGAAGTACAGTATTCCTCAAGACCGCACCTACATTAAAAATGTAAACATTTGGCGTTCCCATGCATTTCCCCCTGGAACCTGTAGGTGTCTCTAGTCGGCAAGCAGAGCCTGATGAAGGGTGAGCTCGCAGACTTCCTGGTTGAAGCACGAGTGGGACACAAGGCAGAATGATAGTCGTGATGATGGGAGTGAGCGGGAGTGGAAAGTATGTCAATCCTCTGTTATGTCACTTGTCTCATGTGATGAATGATGCTGTGATAACGAAGGACAGCTGACGCTACGTAATCTGGTTGTTCGGCAGATGGAGGAGGAGGAGGGAGCTGTACAGATAGTATGTTATGGAGGGGGGGGGCTTCAGTGTGTTATGTAATAATACCATACACTGGGGAGAAAGTCTGTTATACTTGCCAAGGTTTAACAATGAAAGGCTTCTGTGGTACAGATGTGCTTTATATGCTAATAAAGCAATATACCAGAGCTGGGAGTTACTAGGGGTGTTTTTGAACAGGCATATAAGTCACAGAGTGCCCGTTTGTTGTAGTTTTACAAAAATAGAGGGTGTGACAAGACTGGTGTTCATAGTATCAATAGTGCATTATATCACTGCATTGGGAACTAGATTCTGGACCTATACAGAGCACAGAGTATATGGAAAGTGGCTACTTATGCTGAAGCTATCTATACACTTGGCAACATTGTAATAGGAGGTGTCAAACTGAATAGCAGAAGGGGCCAAAATCTAAAACATGAGATT
Organism: Hyperolius riggenbachi; assembly: GCF_040937935.1. Taxonomy (NCBI): domain Eukaryota; kingdom Metazoa; phylum Chordata; class Amphibia; order Anura; family Hyperoliidae; genus Hyperolius; species Hyperolius riggenbachi. The sequence continues at coordinate 426,913,713 of NC_090646.1, forward strand.
AACCTCCCTGGCGTTCTATTAAGATCGCCAGGGCGGCTGCGGGAGGGTTTTTTTTAAATTAAAAAAAAAACTGTTTCATGCAGCCAACTGAAAGTTTGCTGCATGAAAGCCCACTAGAGGGTAGTGTTGTCCGGATCATGAACGATTCGGATCTTTGATCCGAATCTATTTTATGAGTCGATAATCCGAATCATCAAAATGAGTGATTCGGATCGCAAAAGGGGCGGGGCCAGGAGCGACACGCCCCCTCTCAGCGGGCAGCGGGGTCCTGGAAGCAGAGCTGAGATGGATCGCTCTGTTGGATGGGAGCCAGCCTTGCAGCCACACAGGTAGATGAGAGAGAGGGGACATGGGTGCCACTGCCAGATATGTGTAGAGCACACATACTGGCTATAACGTGCTGCCCATTATAGGCTGGCTGTTCCGTAGTTGTGCTGCACAGTGAACACATTGGAAGCTTTTGGCTCAGCACAGCTCAGTAACTTTAGAGACAGTGTGATTGAAAGGCAATATAATCCTCCTGCACTCAGCACTAAACAGCTGCACTTATCTTCTGGGAATGCTTTCTTTCACTGTGCGACCTTTTGTTTCAAAGTGTACAGATGAGCATATAGGTGAAATATATGTAAAGCATGTGATTTGCAGCATGTGGGTATTACGTGCAAACATTTCTGCTCGTCCCTCCTCCCTTCTCTGTCCACTCCCTGCCCTCTGTCCATCTTCTCCCCTTCTCTGTGTGTCCACTCCCTCCCCGTCTCCTGTCCACAGACCTGTCCGGCTGTTCATTTCACCCCCGAATGCTTCCGGTAGTAAAATGATCCGAGATTCGGATCAAAGATCCGGATCTCTTCAATGATCCGATTCGAATCATCCGGATCATTGAAAAGATCCGAACTTCCCATCTCTACTAGAGGGTGCTCCGGAAGCGTCATTCTGATCGCCTCCGGCGACCAGAATAAACAAGGAAGGCCGCAATGAGCAGCCTTCCGTGTTTCACTTACCTCGTCGCCATGGTGACGAGCGGAGTGACGTCATGGACGTCAGCCGACGTCCTGACATCAGCCGCCTCCGATCCAGCCCTTAGCGCTGGCCGGAACTTTTGTTCTGGCTGCGCAGGGCTAGGGGGACCCTCTTTCTCCGCTGCTCGCGGCGGATCGCCGCAGAGCGGCGGCGATCAGGCAGCACACGCGGCTGGCAAAGTGCCGGCTGCGTGTGCTGCTTTTCATTTCGCAAAAATCGGCCCAGCAGGGCCTGAGCGGCGACCTCCGGCGGTGATGGACGTATATATTCGTCCATACCGCTGAGGAGGTTAAGGCCTCGTTCACATCTAAAATCATCATTGTAATCGCAAGCGTTTTGCAATTTTGTGCATTTTTTTCCCCCTCCCAGCGCTCCACTGTGCGCTGCATTTTTGGTAAAAGTGCTTTTCTAAGCACATTTCCAGAGCAATTTTTAAATTCACTCCCTGTGGACTTTTGACCCGGAAAATAATAAATATATTAATGTATTTAGTCTTAAAAATGCAAACGCAATGGCTGCACAAAGCAATTTTTTGAGCATTTGCGTTTTTTCCTATACCTTCCATTGAGGCAAAATCGCCCCAAAAATGGTCCAGGCACCACTTTGCTGAATGCACAGCGCTTGTCAGCGCACGAACCGCACTGATATGAACACTCTCATACACATTCATTGCACAAGTGTTTTGTGGGCGATTTTAAAAATCCCTGCGCTTGATAAAAGGCTGAAAACGCCCCTAGTGTGAACGAGCCTTTAAAGGACAACTGAAGTGAGAAGAATATGGAGCAGGCTTTCTCAACCAGGGTTCCTTGAGGACTCTGCAGTGGTTCCTTGGCATTTCCCTCCATCGTGGGGGGAAATATAATAGAGCACATTATAATAGGAGGTACTATAAAAAGAAACACTAAACTGGGGGTCAGAATAATAATGAGCACATTAATAAAAAGCACTAGAATAAGGAGACAGTATAATGAGTGGCGGTGTAATAGGGGGTTGTGAAATAAACAGCCATGCCTACTTCTAAAGACCATGCCTCCTGCAAAATAAATGCAGGGGTTCCTCTAGATCAGTGTTTCTCAACTTTTTCGGCCCAAGTACCCCCTACCGCAATTCAGTTTCAGCCAAGTACCCCCCCACGTGTATAATAAAATATATATATATATATATATATATATATATATATATATATATATATATATATATATATATATATATATATATATATATATATATATACACACACACATACATATATACACACATACATACACATACACGCACACTTATACCGCACCGCAGGTATAGGTGCCCCCAGTATAGATAGATAGCCAGGTATAGGTGCCCGCCCCCAGTATAGGTGCCCTCAGTATAGCTAGGTATAGGTGCCCCCAGTATAGCCAGGCATGGGTTGGTGCCCACAGTATATATAGGTATAGGTGTCCTCATAGCTAGGCATGGGTGCCCCCAGTATAGCCAGGCATGGGTGCCCCCAGTACAGCCAGGATTGGGTGTCGTCCAGTATAGCCTGGCATGAGTGCCCCACAGTATAGCAAGGCATGGGTGCCTTCCAGTATAGCCAGGCATGGGTGCCCTTAGTACAGCCTGGCATGGATGCCCCCAGTATAGCCAGGTATAGGTGCCCCCAGTATAGTTAGGTATAAGTACCCCCAGTATAGCCAGTCATGGGTGCCCTTAGTACAGCCTGGCATGGATGCCCCCAGGATAGCTAGGCATGGGTGCCTACAGTTTAGTTAGGCATGTGTGCCCAAAGTATAGCCAGGAGGGGATGCAGCGCAAAACGGGGGAGCATGCCCACACATAGCGGCGGGGAGGCGGGTCCACTCCCCCCTCCCTCACCTTGGACTCCCCCGTCAGTGCTTCCCCCTCCGACACGTATTAATAGCAGCGGCGGCGGCGGCATGGTAAAAAGGAACGCACACTTCTGCGTTCCATGCCGGAGGTCCGATCTTCTCTGAGCCTGACACTACTTCCTGATAAACAGGAAGTAGCGTCATCGCTGAGAGAGAAGGACCTCTGGCGTGGAACGCGGAAGTAAGTCCGCGTTCCTTTTACCATGCCGCCGCCGCTGCTATTAATGCGTGTCGGAGGGAGAAGCGCTGACGGGGGGAGTCCAAGGTGAGGGTGGGGGGGGAGTGGACCCCCCTCCCCGCCTCCATAAATCAGACACCAAAGACTGTCTGTATAACTGAGGCGCTACTCCTGCTACTGCTGAAATTCTATTTGTCCCCACGTTTATTGCCTGATGAAGCGGGCGTGGCCTGCGAAACGCGTTGCATTTTTGGGGTACTATATAATAAATGTGATTACTGTTATACAGACAGTCTTTCGTGTCTGCTTTATGGAGGTAAGTCCACCGCTTCCTCCAAGCAAATTTTAAAGGTTTTATCCACTTTTACCCTGCTGACGCCTCTGTTCTCCTTTTGCTTATTCCAAAATGAAGCTGGCTTGTCCAAATGTGCTTTAGCATGCCTCAAGCGGCTGTTTGTGCTGTGGGCGGAGAAAAGTCTTCCTCTGCATCACTCTCGCATACAGCATCTCCTTGTGTAAAGTGCGCTGCATGGTTGAACAATGCACAGTGACTCCATCTGCAGCAAGATGATGTTATAGGTCTTTGGTGCTGGTCTGTGGGTCGACTCTGACTGTTCTCACCATTTGTCGCTTCTGTTTATCTGAGATTTTTCTTGGTTCGCTACTTCGAGCCTTAACTTGAATTGAGCCTGTGGCCTTCCATTTCCTCAATATGTTCCTAACTGTGGAAACAGACAGCTGAAATGTCTGAGACAGCTTTCTGTATCCTTCCCCTAAACCATGATGGTAAACAATCTTTGTCTTCAGGTCATTTGAGAGTTGTTTTGAGGCCCCCCATGTTGCTACTCTTCAGAGAAAATTAAAAGAGGGAAACTTACAATTGACCCCCTTAAATACTCTTACTCATAATTGGACCTGTGTACGTAGGTCAGGGGTCACTGAGCTTACCAAGCCCATTTGAGTTCCAATAATTAGTTCTAAAAGTTTTGGAATCAATAAAATGACCCAAATGTATGCACCGACCTAATTTTGTTTAAACAATTATTGTAAATTTATTGTAAAACAATTTCTATAAATCCAATAAACTTCATTTCACTTTTCAAATATCATTGTGTGTGTCTGCTATATGATATATTTAACTGACATTTTTTATCGTAGCATCCAACGATTTATATAGGAAAATCATGACAATTAACAAGGTTGCCCAAACTTTCGCATCCCACTGTATACTGTATATATATATATATTGAAAATAAAGGTAAATCACTGTTTTCTTATATTTTTCTTTAACAGGACTGAAGTGGGATCCCAGCTGGCAAGAAAGGTAAATGTCTTTAGTGAAAAGGAAATTTCTAAATGTGAACATTGCAGATAAATCCTAATGTACGCCTCCTGTTGTTCAAAATGTACCTCAGTGGTGGATTAGTGAGCCATCCTTGTGCCCGGGGCCAGATGTCTTATTTGCAGGTGTGTAGGATCAAGGGTCGCATTTGTGAGCAGGCCAAATGTGACTACCATTCTTTTACTGCTTGCTTGTTTCCTCTCCTCTCTGGATTCAGCTGGTGAGAAGGTCAATCAACTTTGACTATATATTACACAAAGGAGTCATTTCACACAACGTCTAACAAATGACTTATTTTTCTCCTAATTAATAAAAATAATCTTTCAGCACATTTACAAGCATAATAACTCAAAGTAAGTTTGTTCTTGATTAACTTCATTTCAACATTACTTGTCTTACCTTAATTATATTGGGGTTTTTTGTTCTTTGGGAGCTTTAGGGCTGGTTCACACGGGCGTCTGCTGAGCTTTTGCTTGGCACTGCGTTCAAACGCCAGCGTTTAAACGCCAGCGTTTAAAAGCTAGCTTTTGAAGGCTTTTGTAAAGCGTTCAAGGCTAGCAGTTCTGGTCTCTGATATTGTTTCCTCGCGTTTACTGCCTCTGAAAGCAGCATGTTGCTTTTGAGACTAGACGCAACGCTGGGATCTACTGCCAGGCTTTCATGAAAGCCTGCAAAAGCCAGCTCTAAACGCTCCCATTCACTTGCATGGGATGGCAGTAGATCCCAAAAAATGCTGCGTCTGAAACGCTGCGTTAAACGCCACAAAAACGCCCGTCTGAACCAGCCCTTAAACTGTAACATAGATAAGGTGAAAACAGATAAAAACAGGTGAAAAAGCTTTGTGAATCAGTAGGAAAACCAATATATATCAGCTGACTTTTCCCAGAACCTCACATTGCTGTGAAAACAATGGCCCTTATTCAGTTAACTTTTCTTCTGAGTTTTCTCACACCTTACCAGTGTTGTTATTATTTATTGTGTTTATAAAGCGCCAACATAATTTTTGCAGCTCTGGATAATAAATAGGGATACATACAATGTAGACAAGGGTTGACAAGACAGAGAGGTAGCAAACGGTTATACAACATAGCACAAGGTTATACATGCAAACTGGTATAACATGCATGATCATGTGATATCTTACAGAGACCCAGCAAATCAAGTCCAAGTTAGTCCATGAGAAGGGTGTTATTGTTGGGGTTGCAAGATTAAGAAGGACAACCTGGGGAGGGGGGAGGACTGGACTGGAGGGGCTCAGAAATGAAGGTTGGGCAGGTGTTGTGCACAGATTTTTAGGTAAAGCACAGAATCTTAAAACTGATCCTGAAGCAGATAGGGAGCCAGTGTAGGGCTTCGCAGAGGGGAGAAGTGGAAGCATAGTAGTGGGAAGAATGGATGAGTCGAGCTGCTGCATTCATGACTGATTGAAGGGGTGCAATGTATTTCAAGGGGAGGCCAGACAGTAGGGCATTGCAATAGTCAAGGCAGGAGATGATGAGGGCATGGATGTGAAGCTTGGTAGTGTCTGGGGTCAGAAAGGGGCAGATTTTGGGAATGCTGCGAAGGTGGAAATTGCAGGTAACATTTTGGATGTGGGGGCTGAAGGAGAGGGCAGAGTATAAGTTGACGCCCAGGCAGCAGGCCTGGAAGGTAGGGCAGATGGTTGTGCTGTTGATAGTGATGTGAATATCCGGGAGGAGTGGTGCAGCATGGGGCGGGAAAATGAGGAGCCTAGTCTTATCCAAGTTAAGCTCCATGAACCTAGCTGACATCCAGGAAGAGATGGTTGAGTTACGCTTTCTGCAGGCAAGACAGTAGTCAAAATAAGTTTGATATTACTTTTTAACTACATTTATTATTTTTTAAATTGCTTGGTGCTGAAAAATTATTGTGCAGATAAAAAGAGAAATTATTTCTTGAGTGAAAGCTCAGGAGAAAGGGTAATTAAACATGAGACAAATGTGCCTACAATGTGGACTTGCAGTGACAGGAAGTAGGTGGTGAGTGGTTGTAAGACCTCCGTTTGGTGGCAGGAAGCTAGAGACTGAAGACATTTTTATTATTGCTGGCTTTGGTAATCAGGCAAACAAAGGTGCACAACTAGGCTTTTCAATTTGAAAACTTTAGTTTGAAAGGTAATATGTATAGTTTACACTAGTCAACATAAGTTCAATTTTTGAATTGAGTTGGACTTTCAGGACTGTGAAAACCTATCCTAAGTGGCTGCGCTTCTCTGGTCAGTACTGCAAGGGTTACTTACATCATTCTGCAGGCAGAATAGCAGGACATTTCTGCTCTCACTGCAGTGAAACTCTTTGAACTGAAAGGTACTCTCAGCCAAGTGTACTCTCGGTGTCCAGCAGCCAAGTGCCTTTGTATTCTTGTATGGTGTTGTATAGATCATACAGCTATTTGCCACACAGCCCTGTTTGAAGAGCAGTTTGAATAGGAAGAACATAAGCCAGGAGGTGGAAGGCTGAAAGTGTGATGGACATGCGGTCTGCCCTCTCTATATTGATTACTCCCACTGAGAGAACATCAAAGTACACAGGCTGTACACAGTAGACCTGTATGGACTACAAATGGCAATGAGGTTCATAGAAAACTAACCAGACAGAGGGATTGCTGCAGCTAATCAAGTACATGTTTGCTTTAAAGTAGCATAAAAAAAAAATGTACACCTGAATGCTTTTGAAGTGTTTTATACTTTAAAAGTCAGTTCTGCATACCGTTAGACATACTAGTAGCCATGGAGGTTTCCTTGTCTGCATTACTGTATATGCCTAAATAACACTGCTGTTTTTGTTATTGCAGCTAGGTTGGTTATTCTACGATGGTGATGATTACCACCCTTATAGTAATAAAGAAAAGATGGCAAGTGGGTGTCCATTAACTGATGAGGTAAACATACTTTCAGTTATTTATTGTGCTGTTATAATAATTCAATGCGATATCATAACCTATAAAAAATAAAATGGTAAATATATTACATGCATAGTTTTTATTATTGTAACATGTTGTATTGGATATTATGATGATGAATTATATGTTTCACGTGATTTTTTTCAATTTTAAAGTGATATTTTAGCAACATAACCCAAGACAGAACTACTCCATATACCACTCCATTATGAACTGATCTGAGTATAAACAGAGCCTTGCATTTTACTACCGTTGCTCCTGCCAACTCACCTTCATCCCCATTGCCCCCCCCCCTCCCCTCTGGTCCTGCAGCCATTAATATTCCCACCGTATTAAAACACGGTAGGTCAGTGTTTCTCAAACCTGTCCTTGTAACCTCCCAACGTGCATGTTTTGCAGGCAACTTCACCTATGCACAGGTGGGGTAGTTAGTGTCGCAGCTAGGTGGCCTCCATGTAGCTGAGACATATTGAGGTTGCTTGCAAAACACGCACCACTGGGGGGGGGGGGGTTGTTTAGTCACAAGGACAAGTAAACACTGCAGTAGAGTGTTACAGAGGAGCATTTCCCTCACCCTCCACCCTCACAAGTCCCTCCAGGCCATCACTGGTCCCTAATGCGAAGTACTGTGCAGCTGGGAGGCATAGCTGCCTCTCCTCAGTTAGAGTGGTGAGACCCCTCTTCTGCTGCATACCTGTTAGTTTCTTGGCTTCCACTGCTGTGCCTTCTGCATCCTCTGCTCTCCCAAGGTAAGTATCTGATTTCTTCCTTCGGATAGATCTCAGGTTTAAAGTAGTGGAAATATTATGTTTATTTACGCCTTGAATAAGCTTAATATTTAGTTAAATACTCTTACCACATACCAGGATTTTTTTCTCTTTATTTTTCTGTGTTATGGGAGTGTCTATATTTTTTGCAGTGGTTTAGTCCATGTGTGAAAAGGAGTAACACGCTCCTTCCTGCTGTGGGTAGCGATTTACTCACGCAGCAAGATGGGACGTTACACCATAGTTTTCAGCAGGTCTCCTACAAAAAGTTATAACAGATACACACTGAAATGTAAAGCTAATGTTTAATGCCATTCAGCTACAAAGAGACTTGTAGAGTGATGATATGTTATACAGATTTTACTTGTTAACCTAAGGATTGTCTGTGTTACCATATGGCCCAATCAGACTCTCCCGTTCATTTCATGGGTATGCATGCAAGCAGTGTGAATGACCCCAATCTGTATCTGTAATGGATAGCGGAGAGGCCGCCGCAGCGGGGAGCGGCATGGCAGCCGTATCCGCGTCTCAGCCGGCAGCCTCCGCCGCGCAGTTACATGTTGGAGTTTTGCCTGGTCCCTCAGTCACACATAGACTGAGGGCTGCGCGCGCGCCAGGCAACAGGACCTTTATGCAGCTAGAATGGGAGTCAGCTGATCAGCCGGTCAGCTGACTCCAGTTGTGCTCCGGATTGGCTGAGTGACTGGGACGGCGCTGTGGAGCGCTCTGAGTATATATAGGACCTGCCTGTCAGTTGCTCTTTGTCTGTTGTTTCATATGCTACGTGTTAGCACTCAGACCTTTAGTCAGATCCGAAAGTGTGCTAGAACCAGCAGGAGCTGGGGATCCACACTTAGCCAGATTCTGTTGATAACTTAAAGTACTAATTGAATTGTATTATTTGTCATGACCCTCTGCTAGCCTTGACTACTCTTCTGTCTTCTGATTCTGATTCTGTGCCTATGCCTATCTGATCTAGTTGCCGACTCAGCTTATACCTCACTCTGATTCAGTCTTCTGTCTTTGTACCGTATCTGTCCGTGTGTTGCCGATCCTGCTTGTCTGACTCTTCTGCCCTGACCATTGAGTTTAGTTCTGGTGAGGGATTCTCAGTTTAGAAATCACCTGCTCCTCAGGTTGATAGCTGCAGTACAGTCTTAATCACCTGCTCCTCAGGTTATAGCTGCAGTATAGTCTGAATCACCTACTCCTCAGGTTGATAGCTGCAGTACAGTCTGAACTACCTGCTCCCCAGGTTGATAGCTGCAGTACAGTCTTAATCACCTGCTCCTCAGGTGACTAGTCACTACGTTACTGTCCTCATCACCTGCTCCTCAGGTGATCAGGAGCTGCAGTATAGTCTTGGATCTCCTGCCCCTCAGGTGATCATCTACTACAGTACAGTCTAAATCACCCGCTCCACGAGTGATAAGTATACATTGTCCTACTGTGCCTCATCCACTCCTCGGGTGAACCGATCACTACTCATCCGTGTCTCCAGCCTGCTGGAGTACTGTTTCCAGAGTTCTATAGAGATACCTCCCTCTACCAGCTCCTCTGGGATAGTGGGTATCTCTATCTATATTTACTGTTGCACCAAACACTTATCTTACACCTGGGTGTCCTGTGTCTTGCTATACTAGCATTATTGGTGATTCTGCAGATCACCACATAATCAGGTATAACATCTGTATTATTGGTGATACTGCAGATCACCAATATTCAGAAAATCTGTTCTTGCTGACACCGATCGTTACAGTATCCTAATTAGAGAAACCTGAGCAAGGGATCACACTATACTGTGTAAACAGGATTAGGATGTGTCAATTAATAAAAAACAAAAATCTTTTCAGGTTCCCACTGCTCTCCAACCTTTGTGACTCCTGGTCTATATACCGTAGTCTTTTTATAGGGTGGAGTAGCTGCTCTTGTGTGCTGTTCTGCTCCTCTCTTCTGTTGTCAGTGAAATTGCATACCACCCAGGTACACAGGATTACAGATCAATATTGTATTTCTTATTTAACCAAGAACAAGAATTATCTGAGATCTGAGCTGTTAACACAGAATTGTGCAACTTAATCCAGAAATCAGTTTACTTACACGGTACTGATATTTACTGTATGGGGAATTTCAAATAGACATTATAACCATCCATCCAAACTTTCTTCAAATTCTAATACACTTCCTCAGCACATAGGTAGCTTGTCCCTCAAAATATCATCCAGCATCTCGAATCAATGGTAATCAGTGGTGCCTAAATTAAAAGAGATGCCATACTTCCTTCGTCTACTTTGCTTACTTCCTGAAACCTCCCAAGCACCTAGCTGCCTGGACTATAGTGCCAGTGTTGTGCAGCAGAATCAGATATCACCCTGCATTACTCAAGACTATCTTTATAGACAGCCTTTGTGTATTGCCTCATGTATGTCCATTGCTGAAAATAGAAGATCTTGAGAGTGGACTGTTTAGCCCCACTGAAAGATCAGGGCATCAATGCTAGGTTTATGTGGAATGGACCCCGATTACTTAGCCCTAGAGTCACCGCTGACATTGATTTCATCTCATGGAACGTAAAGGGTTAAATATTCATTGTCTTTTCCTAAGGGAAATGAAACGGCTGAAAATTGGTAGGGAAAAAATGTCTAAAATCGTAACAAACCCACAAATGCATGATTGCAACAGATGCTTCATTTTCAGTTTGCTTGTGGTACTGGCAGCATTACTTGTCATTCACAAAAGTGTCACCAGCTTAATGCAAAAGCCTTGTACACAACTATGAGGAATGTTGCCAGCAAAGGATCATTGCTAGATCCCTTGGGCAACAGTGCAGGGCTGACATACCACTAGCCCCTAGGTTAGCGACATGTTTTTCTATCCAGAGGGTGGGGAGGAGCAGCGTGCGACTGATGTCACACAGGGGGCGTGGTGAGTGAAGAACAATGTTCTCGCCCAGCGATCGGCCATCTCGATCTGTTCTGCTGAGTTAGATCTAGCATGTCTTCGGGGATTTTCACTTTAATATTTACATACATTTGTTGTTTTCCAAATCTATGCTCCTGCTTGTCTGTTAAATACAGACTTCACAAAATAAACAGTTGGACAACCACTTGTGCCTCCCCTTCTTCATGACAGTTAAGGTAGCCATACACTGGTCGATTTGCCATCAGATCGACCAACAGACCGATCCCTCTCTGATCGAATCTGATCAGATATGGATCGTATGGCTGCCTTTACTGCAAACAGATTGTGAATCGATTTCAGCCTGAAACCGATTCACAATCTGCTGAGCTGCTGCCGCCTGTTCCCCCCCCCCCCCCCCTGCGCATACATTACCTGACGCTGGCTCCCGGGCGTGATGTCCCCGTCATGTGGCACCTCCGGCTCCGGCATCCGCATATAACTTACGCTATCACACCAGTGACAGCGGAAGTTCAAATAGAGCGCCCTCTAGTTGTACTTCCGCTGTCACTGGCATGACAGCGGAAGTTATACGAAGATGCCGGAGGTGCCATGACGGGAGCAGTGACGGACGGGATGCCCGGGAGCCAGCCTCAGGTAATGTATACATGCGTCGAAATGTCCCGAATCGTACGCCGCAAGCGACGCGCTCCCTACCCGCCGGCGATCAAAGGTAATTTCCCGCACGGCGCGATCGACGGACCGATTGATATCAGGAGGAAATAAATCGGTCCGGTGCGTTTAGCGCAAACTATTTGACAGCAGATTAGATGCCAGTGATCGAATCTGCTGTCGATCGGTGGGAAATCGGGCCAGTTTTTGTTTTGATGTACATATTTGTCATTTTGCCACACACATTTGTATTGTATTTTCCTAATCAAATCAGTATCCAGTGATGTGCAGCCTGCCCTTAACCTGTAGTGCAGAGTCACCTCCATAATCTACCTTGGGTAGTCAGCCAGCAGCATCCTGGCATGTCATCCTAAGAATATATCTTGACTAAACTGCTAGCTGAGGTGATAGCTTGGGTGCTGATAAATGCTGACTGATAGTGACATCTCCTCTGGGGGTCCCTGCGTATATTAGATTGAACTGGCAAACCTATCACTCATTTTTATCATATGTGACAAGTTTTGCTTTCCTCCAAAGAAAAATGCTTGGAAAAGAATGTCTGAGAGCAACGCAGTGGACTTAAATCAATTCCTGGAAGACATTTGTGATGTTCTTCCTCTCTGCCTCCTCTCTGCTAGAAATCTCCATAAATAATATGGAAGCACCACAAGAGACCTGACTTTCCTTGGGCAGCTGTGCTGCATAAGATCTTTTATACGCTAGTATGGAAATGTCTTTTTAAGATATATGCAGCAGTGTTTAAAACAAATTAAAGTATCAGTCTGCACAAAGAAATTTGATTAAAGGACAACCATCGTAAAAAAAAATTAACTTTTAAAATACATACATATAAATACATCACACATATAAGATGCACTATAAATTACTTAATCTGTTCTCCTCTAAAGTGCTTATAGAGTACCAAGCTAGATGGAAAAACATGTAATGCAAACCTCCTCATGGAGTCGGCTGCTGTTATTGGGTACCAGGAGTCAGTCGTTAGTATTGCATCGACTTCAACTCCTAATAAATTCAAACTATAATTAAAAAAGTACTATTTCTCAGATAATGGACATAATAAATAACATATATACAATACAATAAGGCCTGGTGCACACCAAAAACCGCTAGCAGATCCGCAAAATGCTAGCAGATTTTGAAACGCTTTTACTTTTTCTGTAGCATTTCAGCTAGCATTTTGCGGTTTTGGGAAGCGTTTTTGGTGTAGTAGATTTCATATATTGTTACAGTAAAGCTGTTACTGAACAGCTACTGTAACAAAAAACGCCTGGCAAACCGCTCTGAAGTGCCGTTTTTCAGAGTGGTTTGCGTTTTTCCTATACTTAACATTGAGGCAGAAACGCATCCGCAATCCAAAATCTGCAGCAGCCCGGGAGTATGCGTTTCTGCAAACCGCCTCCTGCTCTGGTGTGCACCAGCCCATTAAAATACATTACCCAAGCGGATCCGCACCCGCAAGCGGATCGCAAAACGCAGCCACACAGCTCTGGTGTGCACTAGGCCTTAGTGTTTAGTCCGCAAAAACTAAAATACAAACCAATCAAAAAACATTTACGTGCGCTGCTGCAATAAAGTAATCACCGAACATTCAAAATGAGACATGAATTTCCTTGTAAACCATAAAATTGCCTAGCTGTCCTGCTGATCCTTGGCATCTTATATGTTTAGTCATAGACCCTGAACAAGCATGCATATCAGGTGCTTTGACTGAAGTCTGACTGGATTAGCTGAATGCTTGTTTCAAATGTGTGACTTGTACATTACTCATGCCAGAAAGATCAGCTGGACCTCCCCTTTAAAGTGAACCCGATGTAAAAATAAACTTATAATATAAATAATTGTATTTATCACTCTACTCCTAAAAATGACTTTTTTTTAATACATCCCATGGTTTATTTTACATTTAAACATTTACAAAGTAGATTGAATGTTTTGTTGTCTCTGCCCAGTGGCAGCCTATTAAATGTTGAATGTTTTGTTGTCTCTGCCCAGTGGCAGCCTATTAAATGTCCCCTGTTTCCAGAAGTTGTATTCTGCCAGGAAAATGTTTATGGCTGTAATTTGCGTATCAGTGATGCTCACTATATTCCTAACTTGGTACTGACAAGACAGAAGCTTTGGCTTGCATGCCTGAAAAATTAACACTATCTGGCCTGGAACCCACTACAAATTGCAAATTGCTAGCGTATTGTAAGCGATTTCATGAGCATTTTCCAGCGCTTTTGGGAGTGATTTTAAAAAGTGTAAGCTTTTTACCAGCGATTGTGTAGCAATTTGAGATAAGCGATTTTTAATTCTGATTGGTCCTTTCAATGTATCATAATTTTATTTACAGTTTGCAATCACACTCAAATCGCTATGTGTAGCGAATCATGAGTGATTTGGCAGCACTTCTATACTTTACACTGAAGCACAAACACTCCTAAAATGCTGCATCTCCTGCGATTGCGATTTTGCTAATTGCAATTGCTACTGTGGATTTGTTACATTTATTTACATTGGCAGAGCGTTTAGGGATGTAAATCGCTTCCTAAATGTTAAAAAATTTGCTCTAGTGGTTTCCAGCCCTGAGGCAGCAAAATAAAACAAGTCTGGTTAATATGTTTTGCACTGTACATACACATGTTTATCTCATCATGTCACATGTCACCTCGGGTACACTTTAAAATTCAACTTGTTGCAGAGAGTTATGAAGTTAGCCATCCTGTCTCCTTGAAAAAATGCTTGTTTCCGGGCCTGTAATGCTGAGCCCATGTTTAGGATGCTGTCTGAATCATTCGCCTGCAGTAAGTATACAGATAAGATAGCCTGACTTTCCTGATCTACATACTTGTTATTGGGGAGTACCTCAGATGGCGTGTAGTGTAGATGGTTATAGGTCAGATCTGCTGCCTCCTTAACTTTTGAAGAACACTGAAGCGAAAAAAAAAAAGATAATATCATGAATTGGTTGTGTAGTAGGGGTAATTACTAGAACATTGGTAGCAAAAAAAAAATTCTCATTTTTATTTTCAGTTATACAGCTTTTTTTATAACATTGCATCATTCTCTAATATTTGCAGTTTACACATTATTCAGCATTCTAAATGTTTTTATAGAACAGGCAGTGAACTTTTGAACTGTCCTGAACTGTTCTCTGCAAAGAAAAACAATACAGTTGAGATAACCTAATCAGAAGTCAGAGCTCTCTGCAACTTTCAAAGTCCTGGAGCTCAATGGCAATTTGCATAGATAACTGGAGTTTCTTAACTCTTCCTGTACTGAAAACAAATATTAGACTTATGTCTCTGCTCCTAACCCTTTATTTCTTAACGTGGCCATACACTGGTCGATTTGCCATCAGATCGACCAACAGATAGATCCCTCTCTAATCGAATCTGATTAGAGAGGGATCGTATGGCTGCCTGCACTGCAAACAGATTGTGAATCGATTTCAGCATGAAACCGTTCACAATCTGTGAAGCTGCCGCCCCCCCTTTCCTTCCTGCATACATTACCGGCGCGAGTCCCCCGGTCTCCGCTGTCTTCTTCTCCGCACTCGGCTCCAGCTTCACTGAACTTCCTGCCCGGGGAAGTTTAAACAGTAGAGTGTCTCTTTAATGCAAGGTGTATTAAGCTGGCCAAACACTATTCAGTTATCACTCAATTTTGTTAATTGATATTATGATTGATATAATGATCGATAATTTATAACCGACTAAAGACTAAAATTGCACATCAACCGATTTTAGCCCTTAATCGTAAATGTTTAATTCCACCTCAATTTTTGATCGATCGATTAGACATTTTGTCTGATTGAATGTGTAATTGGATAAAAATTCATAAATTGCAGTGTATGACTACGTTTAGATATATGAGGGCTATGGCATTTTTCTGTGAGTCCCTCAGCAGACTCATGTGATGTCCGGACAGCAAAATGTACTGTGGCTGAGATATGGGCCCCTTTGCTTAGAAGCTCCACCTGCCGTACACACGGTGAACATATGAAATGCAGTGTGCTTCGTCCTCTGTCTAGGTTCTGGTTCTTCATTAAACCAGGGCACTAAGCAATGTACAGCATGAGCAATTCGGAAGACATCAGAAGTGCATAGACTTCACATTCTGATGTTTCCAACCATGCATTGCGCTTCAGCACATTAATGCAATAAATGGTTGCATGCAATTTAGTGAAAACGCAGTGTGATTCCATTAATTATAAATGAATGGGATCTGCTCCATATCAGACATTACTGGAGACCAACGCAAGTACGGCCGTCCACCTGCATTGCACAATTGGGGGAGGGGCCTTAAATGCGTGGATTCTATTTTGACATGTCTTATTTTGTTTCAGAATTTGGAATGTTAGGAAGTGAAATGTAAATGTCAGTATTTCAGAGCAGATGTATAACAAAAATGATAAACTAGTGAGCATCTCTGTTTTCTGTTCACAGGACAGACTCCCATGGATTGAGATATTGCATAACTTGTTAAAGAGGTGAGCAGATGTCTTGTACAAGAACTGTAAGAATCAGCTGCATCATTCCTGTTGTCGCTGGAAGCAGAGGTTTAAATGTTAATCATGGCCCGACCCGTCTCCCAGCACCTCCCATCATTCACTACCCCTCACTGTTGGTAACTCCCAGGGCTCATCTGCTAGGTATTATATAACAATTATGGTCACCATGAGTTTCCCCAATTACAACTTTATACACCCACCATGAGTCTTCTACTTCCAATAAGTGTGGCAGCCACACCTGCTTTGGATGCCGTAACCCTGTACTGGGCGGGATACGGAGTGTAGTGAAGTTGGGGCCTCCCAAAGCCACCATGTGGCCACAACACCTGCTCTGGAGACAGTAACCCTGCGCGCCTCCTCGATTGCGCTCCCGTCACCGAGTTCCAGTCGCAGTTATTTTGAAACTTGCGGCAGCACAATGGAGGAGACCCAAAGGACGCAAAGGGACCTGACACACTACAGGGGTCTGGAAAAAAACCCAGGTAAGTAACTCCCCCTTTTTTTATGTTCTGGGGTGCTTTAAGAAGTCGGGGCTACCCACATCTCTAGGGCCCCCTGTAGCTGCAGGAGCTGCTCACCCTTAGTATCGCCTCCAGTTGCAAGCTTGAGGGAGAAAAAGACAAGGCACAGTCTCCTAGCTTATCACTGGTGCAGAAGATTCCCATTAGCAGATTGTACTCCAGGTTTCCTTATGAGGTTTTGTGTATGACACGAATGACAGTTTTCATAATTATAACTCAACATTCATGCTGTCATCTTCTTCCTATAAACTGTCAAAAGCTGAAATATGATGCCTTGGCATGGGTTAGTGCACATAGTATTTCTTTGTTGACGTCTATGCTGCCCATAAAATTGATTTAAATAGTTGAGCTAGAAGAATATTTCTTCAAGAACTTGACACTAAAATATCTAGATAAAACATGAATTGTTAAGCCCCATACACACAGTTACATGATTGTTAAGGCGCGTACACACGCCTGATTTATTCAAACGACGGGTCGTCAGACTGGCCCGCGGGGCGGCCGTTCTAGCGACAGTTTCTGTGTGTGTACAGTCTGTTGGCAGGCTGGTAAGGCTGGTTTTGACGGACCTGCCAAAACCAGCCTTATCAGCCTGCCGACAGACTGTACACACACAGAAACTGTCGCTAGAACGGCCGCCCCGCGGGCCAGTCTGGCGACCCGTCGTTTGAATAAATCAGGTGTGTGTACGCGCCTTTAGGGTGATGCTGCAGGACAATATGCTATACGTTCATGTCACTCTGGTGTAGCTGAGTTCAATGGAGAGGGGAGGAGAGATGACAGGACGACTTAGTAGCTTCCGAATGGCGGGTAAGTCCTAAAGCAATGTGTGGATTTGTTGCTGCCAATAGCGATTTAGCATTGTAGGACACCTGTACACACACTAGAAGATTATTAGTTGAGAGCTTACAGAACAGTTATCTTGACCATGTTTTTTCTAGTGTGTGTACAAGCCTTTAGATTTTGGTGTTGTGATTTTGGGTTATCAGTGCAGAGCTATGTCACAACTTGTGTTTAACATTAAACAAAAACATAAGCCTAACATTAACACTAACTTATAGAGGATCTGTAAGAAAAAAAAGACTTACCTCAGGAAGGGGAAGCCTCTGGATCCTGACAAGGCTTCTCTGTCCCTCGGTTCCAGCACTGTAAGATGCTGAAGATCCACCAGGGCTCCAGGATCATAACAATCCTGTGTGAGCCCCTCGTATAGGCTCAGATGGAAATAGCCGAGTTGATCGGATCCGCTCTACTGGGCAGGCGCATGGTGTCTGTGCCTGAACAGTTGTTATTACTTTAACAGTTAGAATGTCCAAACACTATTGTCTGTTTAATAAGATTCCCTAAAACCCTGTATCAGCTTGGTTCCGATGCTAAGATCTGCCACCTTGCAGAAAATGGCATCTCCGCAATCCCTTACACCAATGTATTTAGTTAGGAAACGCATAAAAAAGCAATCTGCTGTGTAATTTAAAATTGCAGCAAAAACCACAAACCCAAAACCCAAACTAATGCAAACGATGTGCGATTTCCGAGTGGGCCATTCACAACAGTGCTTCCTGCCTAAAATATTCTCAACCTGTGCCATTGTAATGTAATAATTAGACTGATAGGTGTATGTATTGGGGCACTTGGGATGGCGATCCTTCAGTGTCATTGGCAGTTTTACACAAGTCCTTTTTGTCTTCTGTGAATTGTTGTCTACATAATTATGTCACAAGTATTTTTTGCAGCTGCGAATAGCAAGGACATAGGGGACTAAAACAACACAGTAATACACAAGCACAGTTGGATATTCGTTATATTATTATTATTGACATATGCTTGCTATGAACGGCTATCTCTCTGACCTGTAACAAACCTGTATCCTTTTCATAGCTGCAGTTCCTTAAAAAGAACCCGAGGTGTGTTTAAAGAATGTTATCTGCATACAGAGGCTGGATCTGCCTATACAGCCCAGCCTCTGTTGCTATCCCAAACCCCACTAAGGTCCCCCTGCACTCTGCAATCCCTCATAAATCACAGCCGTGCTGTGAGGCTGTGTTTACATCTGTAGTGTCAGTCTCAGCTGCTCCCCCGCCTCCTGCATAGCTCCGGTCCCTGCCCCCATCCCTTCCCTCCAATCAGCAGGGAGGGAAGGGATGCAGGCGGGGACCGGAGTTCTGCAGGAGGCGGGGAGAGCAGCAGACTGACACTATAGAGATAAACATAGCCAGCTCTGACAAGCTGTTTGTCAGCAGCGTGGCTGTGATTTATGAGGGATTGCAGAGTGCAGGGGGGACCTTAGGGGGGTTTGGGATAGCAACAGAGGCTGGGCTGTATAGGCAGATCCAGCCTCTGTATGCAGATAATATTCTTCAAACCCACCTCGGGTTCTCTTTAAGATGAATTTGTTGCTGCTTGTTTTCACCCTCTGCTCCATATTAAACAGCTTGGCAGCGGAGTTCAGTGTTATTCTCATTGCTGTTCCGAGCACGACCTTTGCAATGTTTGCACTTGACTGCACAGGGAAATTGAACTAAAAAATCTACTAGATCAAGAAGACAAACCACAGGGATGTCCATTTCCTTGTGTTTACCATTAAGATGGTTGCTGTCATTTTCATGTAGACCACTTGCTGTTGGCTCTGTCTGTTTATAATCTGACACAATACCAATAAGTTGGTCAGTGTAAAAAATAAATTGTATAAATGTACATATGCTGTAAAATATATACAGTATATATTCTATTCAGCAAAACATTTGTGGCCAGAACTGTAGCTACAGTTCTATAGAGTTTCTCTATCAGTTGCTGTCTAGTTCTTCTTTGCTTAGTTTGTAATAAAGCACTAAGGCCCGGTTCACATTGGCCTAAAAAACGCAAGGTTTAGCGGAACGGACGAGAACAGATGCAAACGGATCCATTCACATTGGTCCATTCGAACTGATCCGTTTGACATGTTCCACTAGTTCAGGCATGGGCAAACTTGGCCCTCTAGCTGTTAAGGAACTACAAGTCCCACAATGCATTGCAGGAGTCTGACAGCCACAGTCATGCCTCATAAAGGCAAATGCATTGTGGGACTTGTAGTTCCTTAACAGCTGGAGGGTCAAGTTTGCCCATGCCTGCACTAGTTTGTGGCTGCTGCAATTTTTCCGGACTGACTGATGCATCGCATTGACCTTGCACTAATGGTACGGAGGATCATGGGTGGAAAACTGGGCCTGTTAAAAACTGATCTGTGCCAGTGTGAACCAGGCCTTGCCCATCCCGCACCCTCCAATTGCGCTTATAAATGCAATGAGGAATGGTTTTATAGGGCAGTGAGGGCAAGGTGATGCAAAAAGTGAACTAGCCCTTACAGACTGCACCTATTCTAAGAACCTCCCCTTTCTCCTTAGTAGGAAACTGCACCCTCTTGTGGTACATTTAGAATACGAGACTGTACTGCACAGGTTTCTAAAACCTTCCTGTAATTTTCTCTCAGACGTTGTTGATAAAACTCCTTCTCCAGTTCGTGTGACTTTTCCAATGGGAATTTATTTGGAACAGCTGCAAAAATATCAATATGATGTAATAGCATAATCCCCTAATGAACAATGAAAAAGCCTGGAGGGTGAACTAAAGCTAAACCAAGTGGAGTAAAGAAATATGTGTTGTGTTGGGTTAGGTGTTTGGTTGTGTTTTGTTAGGTTTAGGAACCCAAAGGTATTTCACCTGGTGTTACCTTGAGCTTATTCTGTTCAATCGTTTCTTAGATTAAATATTAATTACATTTCCTTTGTGTCAACCATATAAAGAGGAAGGAACAACCTTCCCAATATAATTTCAGTGTCAATGAGCTAATCATTAAGAGCTTAGTATTTATCCCAAGGAGCTCAAATTTTATAGAATTTGAAACCACTGTCATATGTTCCAGGTTTCTTTTAACAAGTTGTTACTTGGGCCTTCTCTTCAGACAATGCTGAAGTGGTATATTGTTTCCATTTTATTGGGATCAGACACCTGACAGCTGTAAAATAGTATTCACTTTTGTTGTGCCTTTGCTCTAATACCTGTAATAGGTCAGCTCAGCACAAATATGAAATAGATAAAAATGGATTGTTTTGCATGGAAAACGGCTAAGAACATTTGGGTCCTGCCATAGACTGTAATGTGAATTAAGGCTATAGCGGCACTCCGTGAGTGAAATTTGGAGGCCAGCAAAAGACAGAGCCCCAGTTAGGATAAAAACAGAGCAATTCAGCCCCAGCAATTGCATCTCACCCCCACTGTAAGGCACTTTGGAGGGGGGATAATAATTAAGGCCGCCGGGAAATTTGCCACAGCAGGGTGAGCCATCTTTAGAGATGGCTCGAACCTCAGATTTTGGGTTCGCGAACCACGAATGCGAACTTCCGCAACAGTTCACAGACCGGCGAACCGCAATAGACTTCTATGGGCAAGCGAACTTGAAAAACTACAAACACTGTTTCTGGCCACAAAAGTGATGGAAAAGATGTTGCAAAGGGTCTAACAACTGGAGGGGTGCGTGGCGGAGTGGGATGCATGCCAAAAGTCCTGGGGAAAATTACAGATTTGACGCACAGCAGGGCTAAAATCCCTAAAGGGCAGAAATCACATTACATTGCTAAATTGGACGCATAAAGTGCTTTAAAACATCTTGCGTGTGTATACATGGATCAGGTAGTGTAATTAGTGTACTGCTTCACACTGACAGACCAAACTCACTGTTTAACGCACCGCCGCTAACAGCCGCAAAGGGTTGTCAGTTGACACTCCCAGGACATAAACTGTCAGTCCTCTCGGTGGCAATGTTTGTGTAGTGATGGCCGTGCTCATGCACATGTTGGCGAAAGGCAGGCCATGATGATTTTTTTTTTTTTTGATTAATTGAAAATTGAAGTTACTTATAAAATTCTACAATTTTTTTTTCCTGATTTACAGTGATTTGCAAAAGTATTTAGCCCCCTTGAAGTTTTCCACATTTTGTCATATTACTGCCACAAACATAAATCAATTTTATTGGAATTTCACATGAAAGACCAATACAAAGTGGTGTACACATGAGAAGTGGAACGAAAATCATACAAGATTCCAAACATTTTTTATAAATAACTGCAAAGTGGGGTGGGTGTAATTATTCAGCCCCCTTTGGTCTGAGTGCAGTCAGTTGCCCATAGACATTGCCTGATGAGTGCTAAAGACTAATTAGAGTGCACCTGTGATCTAATGTCAGTACAAATGCAGCTGCTCTGTGACGGCCTCAGAGGTTGTCTAAGAGAACATTGGGAGCAACAACACCATGAAGTCCAAAGAACACACCAGACAGGTCAGGGATAAAGTTATTGAGAAATGTAAAGCAGGCTTAGGCTACAAAAAGATTTCCAAAGCCTTGAACATCCCACGGAGCACTGTTCAAGCGATCATTCAGAAATGGAAGGAGTATGGCACAACTGTAAACCTACCAAGACAAGGCCATCCACCTAAACTCACAGGCCGAACAAGGAGAGCGCTGATCAGAAATGCAGTCAAGAGGCCCATGGTGACTCTGGACGAGCTGCAGAGATCTACAGCTCAGGTGGGGGAATCTGTCCATAGGACAACTATTAGTCGTGCACTGCACAAAGTTGGCCTTTATGGAAGAGTGGCAAAAAGAAAGCCATTGTTAACAGAAAAGCATAAGAAGTCCAATTTGCAGTTTTCCACAAGCTATGTAGGGGCACAGCAAACGTGGAAGAAGGTGCCCTGGTCAGATTGGCCAAAATGTAAAACACTATGTGTGGCAGAAAACTAACACTGCACATCACTCTGAACACACCATCCCCACTGTCAAATATGGTTGTGGCAGCATCATGCTCTGGGGGTGCTTCTCTTCAGCAGGGACAGGGAAGCTGGTCAGAGTTGATGGGAAGATGGATGGAGCCAAATATAGGGCAATCTTGGAAGAAAACCTCTTGGAGTCTGCAAAATACTTGAGACTCGGGTGGAGGTTCACCTTCCAGCAGGACAATGACCCTAAACATAAAACCACGGCAAGAATGGAATGGTTTAAAACTAGGGGTGGGACGGCGAATCCGGCGAATCCACGAATCCCTCGAATATTGAGAAATATTCGAGATTCGTGGATTCGAATCCCGACGCAATTTCCCCCTAAACGAATCCGCCGAATCCCGCTGCATCCCCGCACCACCGCCGATCCCCCGCTCGTCCTATTCCGACCCCCCCGCACCTCCTCCGCTCGCCGCTTGTATAGCTGTGACCATTGGCTCACCTAACACCTGCCCTGGATTCCCTACCTGCCGCCAGCGCAGAGCCGCAGACCTCTTGTTTCCTCCTCTGTTCCCCCTAGTGATCCGCTTTTGCATCGCGTCATCACTGAAGCGCCGGGCGGGTTACTAGAGGGAACAGATGAGGAAACAAGAGGTCTGCGGCGCTGCGCTGGCGGCAGGTAGGGAATCCAGGGCAGGTGTTAGGTGAGCCAATGCTCACATCTATGCAAGGGGCGAGCGGAGGAGGCGCGGGGGGGGGGGGGGGGGTCAGAATAGGGCGAGTGGGGGATCGGAAGAGGACGAGCGGGGGATGCAGCGGGATTCGGCGCTGGATCCCCTTGTTAGGTGAGCCGATGCTTTTTTTTTCTTTGTAAGGGGTGAGCAGAGGAGGCGCACAGAGGGAGGGGTACCCTAGCTAGCTACACTGAGGGTCCCTATACCTAACTAGCTACACTGATGGTCCCTATACCTAACTAGCTATACTGAGGGTCCCTATACCTAACTAGCTATACTGAGGGTCCCTATACCTAACTAGCTATACTGCATGCCCCTATACCTAACTAGCTATACTGAGGGCCCCTATACCTAACTAGCTATACTGAATGCCCCTATACCTAACTAGCTATACTGAATGCCCCTATACCTAACTAGCTATACTGAATGCCCCTATACCTAACTAGCTATACTGAATGCCCCTATACCTAACTAGCTATACTGAGGGTCCCTATACCTAACTAGCTATACTGAATGCCCCTATACCTAGCTGTACTGAGGGTCCCTATACCTAACTAGCTACACTAAATGCCCCTATACCTAACTAGCTATACTGAGGGTCCCTATACCTAACTAGCTATACTGAGGGTCCCTATACCTATCTAGCTACACTGAATGCCCCTATACCTAACTAGCTATATTGAGGGTCCCTATACCTAACTAGCTATACTGAATGCCCCTATACCTAGCTATACTGAAGGCCCCTATACCTAGCTAGCTATACTGAGGTCCCCTATACCAAACTAGCTATACTGAATCCCCTTATACCTAGCTATACTGAATGCCCTTTTACCTAACTAGCTATACTAAGGGCCCCTATACCTAACTAGCTATACTGAATGCCCCTATACCTAACTAGCTATACTGAATGCCCCTATACCTAACTAGCTATACTGAATGCCCCTATACCTAACTAGCTATACTGAGGGCCCCTATACCTAACTAGCTATACTGAATGCCCCTATACCTAGCTATACTGAATGCCCCTATACCTAGCTATACTGAATGCCCCTATACCTAGCTATACTGAAGGCCCCTACCTAGCTAGCTATACTGAAGGCCCCTACCTAGCTAGCTATACTGAAGGCACCTATGCCTAGCTAGCTATACTGAAGGCACCTATACCTAGCTAGCTATATTGAAGGCACCTATACCTAGCTAGCTATACTGAAGGCACCTATGCCTAGCTAGCTATACTGAAGGCACCTATACCTAGCTAGCTATACTGAAGGCACCTATGCCTAGCTAGCTATACTGAAGGCACCTTTACCTAGCTACCTATAGTGTGAGCACCTAGCCTGCCTACCTATACTGTGGGCAACCATTCCACGGAACGCAGGATTCGTTAGATTCGGGATTCGAAAGGTTCGAGATATTCGAGAACCTTTTTAGATTCGGATTCGTATTCGGATTCGAAGAAATTGTGGATTCGTCCCATCCCTATTTAAAACAAAACATATCTATGTGTTAGAATGGCCCAGTCAAAGTCCAGATCTAAATCCAATTGAGAATCTGTGGCAAGATCTGAAAACTGTTGTTCACAAACGCTTTTTAAAAAAAAATGTTTGTAATCATGTATGATTTT
This sequence comes from Hyperolius riggenbachi, assembly GCF_040937935.1. Lineage (NCBI taxonomy): Eukaryota > Metazoa > Chordata > Amphibia > Anura > Hyperoliidae > Hyperolius > Hyperolius riggenbachi. The sequence continues at coordinate 426,938,526 of NC_090646.1, forward strand.
CGTTGCACTTCTCATGTGTACACTTGTACACACGTGTATACTTTGTATTGGTCTTTCACGTGGAATTCCAATAAAATTGATTCATGTTTGTGGCAGTAATATGACAAAATGTGGAAAACTTCAAGGGAGCCGAATACTTTTGCAAACCACTGTATGTTACTTTGATAACTGTGGTAATTCCAGAGCTACTACCTGCCGACGAGAGCTGACTAGATATCCTTGGGCCGATTGCACGTCCCCGTGACAGCAACGACACATTCAGATGTCTGACTGCCTTATCAACTTTCAATGGTTCTTTCTCTACCATTGTTAAAGCTTACATATATTTTTTTAAATTACTTTTTCTGCTGTCTGGGCAGTTCCTTCAACAAGAGTCTGTTATGGAGGGCAAGTCCTGACTCAGGGAGGTAGTGACGAAAAATAACATTACAGTAGGACTCTTTCGAGGCCTTGCTGTATAATGATGAGACAAATAAACTTTAAATCCTTTAACAAGAATCTGTTATGGAGGGCATGTCTGCCATTCATTCAACTGTGTGATAAACTTTCCATGGTACTTTCTCAGTACCAAAGTGACCACGGGTAACGGCCGGGGAATCAGGGTTCGATTCCGGTCTGGAGAGGGAGCCACAGACGCAGTGAAAGGTATGTACTGACTGGTATAATACAGTGTGCAGTCACACAGATCCAGTGAAAGGTATGCAGTGACTGGTATAATACAGTGTGCTGGGCCTGGCACAGTACAGCAAGGGCCAGCTGCGACACACAGGGCTGTATATATGAAGTGTCAGTCTCTGTGGCACAAACACACACACACACAAAAAAAACACATCAGAAGAACATTAGCTCTCAAAAGAAATGTTTTTGGGTGCTTTCAGCAACAAATATCAGCAAGGAGCAAGCTAACAACAGCCTAACTAACGCTTTCTCTATCTCCAGCAAGCTCTGTCCCCCTTCCTCGCACTATAGCAAGATCAGCAGAGTAAGAACATGGCAGACGCTGCTGCGTTTTTATAAGGGGGGCAGGGGTCCAGGAGGGAGTGCAGCCTGATTGGCTGCTATGTGCCTGCTGACTGTGATGTAGAGGGTCAAAGTTTAGCCCAATGATGTGGTATAGGGGGCGGGTCAAACTCGCTTTGTGTTTGCGGTTCGCCGTGAACCGCTGAGAATTTCGCTTTATGTGCCTGCAAACAAGGCTGCACCTTCGGAGCCTCTGGTGTATAGTGAGCCTGTAGCTTATACATTTCACAGAACCACATCAATCCACATGCATACAGTCTGTTTTGGTCCTCATCAGTGCAATATACACCATTGGTTCTGGATGTGCAGCCTTGTTTTCAGGGCTATAAAGAGATAATGTGCATATTCAGGAGTGATGCATTATGGGAAACCAGTTGCTCACTTAAAGCTGAATAACTACAAATACCTTCTGTTTGAAGGGGGCAAAATAAAATTCAGCTTTTCTTTTTGATGGTTCTGGGTCACCATGAGTAGTCTGAGTATTCCTTAGTACTGGTCCAAGCCCTATCCCATAGAGCCATATCAGTCTACACCATACACTGATGAGGACCAAAGTCTGAAACGGGCTGTATGCATGTAGGATTGGTGTGGCTCAGTAAATTGTACTAGCTGCAGGCTCACTATACACCAGCAGCTCTGGATGTGCAGCATAAAGAGATTATTTGCACATTCAGGAGTTATGCATCATGGGAAACCACGGTTGCTTATGTAAAGCTGATTTATCACAAATACCTTCTGTTTCAAGAAGAAAAAATTACATTTAGCTCTTTGGTCTCCATGAGCTGTGGGAAGTGGGACAACTTAGTCCTGCATAAGGGCCAGTTTCCATTAGAAGCGGCGTGATGCGGCTACATAGCCGAATCGCACCGCGGGTGGCCTGAACCCAATGCACGGCAATGGAACAGTTTTCATTGCGTGCATTGCATGGGGAGCGGTGTGGAGCGATCTGAGAATCTAAATGGTCCAGTCAATCCAGATCCTCCTGCAACCCACCATTCCAGTGCAGGATCCCTCTATAATTCACCTCAGTGAGTAGAGTAGGTTTCTTCTGGCCATGTGTATCTGGACTGGGTAGGAATAAGTAAGACCCGTGCAAGCCCAGTAGGACTAAGCACTTGTGCGTGGAGGAAAAAGTCACACACAAACGTTTTAGTTCTACTGGACATGAGCAAACCCTTACTTGTGCTTGCTTAGTCTAGATGTACTTGTCCTCAGCTGAAAGTGAGACCAGATAATGAAGAGGGACCCTGTGCTTGAATATTGGGCTTTAGGAGGATCTGAAAAGGCTCAGTAGCAGCCAGTGTTAAGTTTGGCCTCTGCACAAACTTTGTGTTTACAGCAATGGTCATCTGAAATCTTTGGCCACCTTTCAGGAATATTCTCCAGAACTAACAAGGAAAAGGTGAGATCTTGGTTTACAAGCTCCCCACTGGTTAAGTACAGTACTATAAACTATTGCAAGAACCATAGTACCACCAGCAGAAAGACGTGATTCTTACATGTGCTCTTTCTTCCCAAAGCAAGAAAGCTGACGGCCAGAATGTGGTGCTGGCATGCTCAGCACTGAAGAAAGCCTATAGGGAAGGACTGGTTGCTGGGACTAAGCCATGTTCACCTGACACTCCGACACAAGAACATCTGCGATCAGATATCATTTTCGTCTATTTGCAAGGTTCAAAAGAACTGATTTCTGAGAGAATGGAGAAAAGGAAAGGACATTACATGCCAGTGGAATTATTACAGTCACAGTTCGATGCTTTAGAGCCTCCAGCAGCACCTGAGCAGTTCTTGAAAGTTAATGTAGAAAAGGACATCTTACAAATAGTTTCTGAAATACAAGAAGCATTAGAGGGCAGGATTTAAGGTAAAGTTTAGAGCAGAAGTGACTGTTACCCCAGATGACTCGCAACACAAAGTGCCTAACACTAAATGTAAGGAGACGGCTTCTGTGGACTTTTTTTTTGTCCCTTGACATTTCACCACTGGTGCAAAAAATCAATAGTGGTAAAGGGGGAGAAGTGAAAATCGGAACATTTGTGTATTTGCAGGTTGGGCATCACCAATCTTCTGTATGTTTTGCAGTATATGGGTAAATATTAGCTATACTTGCTGGAAACCATGGCAACATTGTATGGATTGGTGTGGTTGGAAAAAAAAACTGATTCAATTGGCTCTGAATAGTGTTTTTTCCTGAGCTGAGCAATACAGAAGGTAACAGGGTAGCAAACTTAATCATTTGAAATTGTAGAAGAATTCCATTTGAAATCATATAAAACTATTTTATTTTAGTGATCAATTGAATCTGTATGTGAAAAAAAATCATCCCTGGTATGGTCACCATAAAGTCCAATACAGATAGCCAATGGGATGGTGATAATTCTGCCTTGCATGCAAATTTAATGCAAAGTATGGAGTTTTTCTTTCAACTAGGTAAAACAAAATAAGGACCAGGCTTGATTCACTAAACTGTGATAACTCATAGCATGGCCGCACTAGCGGTTTCATGCAAAATTGCGAATTTGCGCGCAAAAATGCTACTGCGGTCATGCTAGGAGTTATCATAGTTTAGTGAATCAAGCCCCATAAGCGCTAGCGTAATGGCAAAAGCTCAGCGCTTTTAGAACTGATTTTTCTTGGAGATTCCAGGCATGTGCCTTGCGATTTTCTATTTAATGCTAGTGATTTTTGGTGCGTTTTTGTGTAGCAATTTTTTACATATAGTAGAGCCGCAAGTATACAGGTTTTGTTAAAAAACGCTTGGAAAATCGCTCTGTTTTATTGGTTTTCAGAGCAATTTTCCACTGTCCTATACTTAACATTGAGGCTGAATCGCCTCAGACATGCTGCAGGACCCGCGTTTGCATTCGGGAAAAAGTCACATTGCTCTGGTGTGATCCATCCCCTTCAAATACATCAGCCGAGCATTTTTTTAAAGTGATAGCGTTTTGAAAAGCACTCAGAAGCGCTCTAGGTGTGCACCAGACCTTAATTACTCTCAATTTTGATTGGACCAATTCCAAGCTTCACGCAGTTTGCATGCAAACTGGAATTATTTATATCTCATTGACCATCTCTAAAGTCCACTAATGTAAAATGCACTGGTCCCACAATAGCATTTTTCTGGAATTCGGATATAACGGTATATACTATCAGACCCTGAAACACTTGCCTCGTACTGCCCTAGTGTTTCTAGGACAAGAGGTAAAAGGAACTCTCGCTACTTTGTTGGCAATCTATTGTCATTTCCACTTGTAACTAACTGGTCCAATAGCTTCCTAGTTGCCAACATAATGCTTACAGATCTGTGTTCTCTGTTAATTATGAAGAATCATCATATAAGATTTTAAACTACCGTATATACTCGCAAGCAAGCCGACCCGCATATAAGCCGACCCCCCCACTTTTAACTGAAAAAACAGAAAAAAATGATTGACCCTCATGTAAGCCGGGGGTAGGAAATGCTGGCCGTGTGATTCCCTCATGTGTGTCCCAGTATAGCTAGTATAGTGTCCATTATGGGTAGGTAGTGCCCTGTATAGCTAGTAAAGTGCCCAGTATAGCTAGTATAGTGCTCAGTATAGCTAGTATAGTGCCCAGTATAGTTAGTATAGTGCCCTAGTATAGTGCTCAGTATAGGTAGGTAGTGCTCAGTATAGCTAGTATAGTGCTCAGTATAGCTAGTAAAGTGCCACAGTATAGCTAGTAAAGTGCCACAGTATAGCTAGTAAAGTGCCCCAGTATAGCTAGTAAAGTGCCCCAGTATAGCTAGTATAGTGCCCCCAGTATAGCTAGCATAGTGCTCAGTATAGCTAGCATAGTGTTCAGTATAGCTAGTATAGTGTTCAGTATAGCTAGTATAGTGTTCAGTATAGCTAGTATAGTGTTCAGTATAGCTAGTATAGTGTTCAGTATAGCTAGTATAGTGTTCAGTATAGCTAGTATAGTGTTCAGTATAGCTAGAATAGTGCCCCAGTATAGCTATTATAATGCCCCGGTATAGCTAGTATAGTGCCCCAATGTAAGTAGATAGTGCCCAGTATAGCTAGTATAGTGCTCAGTATAGGTAGATAGTGTCCCGACCCCCCCGCCCGCCGCCGCCGCCGCTGCTGCTGCTGCTATTATTAGCTTACCCGGCGGCTTCCCATATCCCTCCCTCCGTCTCCTGCACTGGCTTGTAAATAGTTCGCAGCAGCTCGCCCCACGGCGGCTGCTGTGTGATGACGGAGGAAGCTGTAGGCAGAGCGGCTTCCTGTACGGGCGATGTGTATCGCCGTTGCTATGGGAACCGCTCTGCCTACAGCTTCCTCCGTCATCACACAGCAGCCGCCGTGGGGCGAGCTGCTGCGAACTATTTACAAGCCAGTGCAGGAGACGGAGGGAGGGATATGGGAAGCCGCCGGGTAAGCTAATAGCAGCGGCGGCGGAGGGGGGGGGGGGGGGGTATAAGGAGCAAACATGACTCGCAAGCAAGCCGACCCCCCAACTTTTGGCCCACTTTTGGGGGGTCAAAAATTCGGCTTGCTTGCGAGTATATACGGTATTCACTTGACTTATAGCTATAAGAAATAAAAGTGCCGATGCTGAATGTATTTCACTGGTGTAAAGCATTTGTTGCTAAAATGTATTTACTACACTGATCATTTTTTAATATTCCTAGATTTTAAAGTACAATTAGCATAATGTAAGGTGTTTAATGTGTGTGTTAATGTGTTTTTTTTAAGTCCTTTGTATAATGTTTAATTATAAATGTACAAATAAGCCAAATGCTTAACTTAACTACATTGTAAGCCTTTTCTACATAATTCTGCCTTATGATGTACCTTTTGTATAATTATGAATCTACCAAGACAAGTCTTGAAGAGAAAACTACAGTGTAACATAACATACCATTAAGAAAAAAAACTTTTAAAAAAGAAGCATGACCCATGACCCCCGAGTGATTCCCGGTTACTTTAGAGCGTGCCGGTTGCTTGAGTTCTGGATAACTGGGACTCTTCTGGAATTTGTTTGGTTCACTTTTAAGCTGCCTAAACTTACACACAGATTTTGCATAATTTAGCATCAACTCTGCATTATTTGCATGTCATTCATCATCCCTACTGATCAGGTGAAACTCTACTGGTATAAATAAGGCATTGCTGTATGGACTATGGTTTCTCAGTGAACTATGAAAGAAAAGAGTGCCCTAACGTGATCACAAAGTCTTTGAATACCGTGCAGTGGTAAAGTACCTAATGGAAAAGACAGAAGAAATCTACAGAGAGGGCTGGTGCACACCGAGCGGCGTTTTGGGCGTTTTCAGATCCGCTTGCGGCTGCGGATCCGCTTGGTCAATGTATCTCAATGGGGTGGTGCACACCGGAGCAGGAGGCGTTTTGCAGAAACGAAAAATGCCTGCATTTTTTGGATTTCGGATGCGTTTCTGCCTCCAATGTTAAGTATAGGAAAAACGCAAAACGCCTGTAAAACCGCTTGATCAAGCGGATTTTGATGCGGATGCGTTTTTTAGAAGAATGCGCACTTCCAGGTCAAAGTGTGCTTCCTGTGTGGCAGATTTGCATGAGGGATTTTAGACTGCGCAGGAGGAAGATGGCAGCAAGGTGGTTTACCACTGAAAACCTCATAATTAAGATAGAAAACAGCCCAGAACTTTATGACAAGTCATTGCCTGGATATAAAGACCACCAAAGGGCTCATGAAATCTGGAGCAACATTGCAAAAGAATTTCTTGGAGAAAAATGGAATACTTTGAGCCAAAAGGGCAAGGATTCTAAGAGTAAGTATATGTGTACAGAATGTTTTTTTTTATTTATTTCATGCAGCACTTTGCCGACAATATATCATCACCCCTCCACTAAATGAGTAATTAAACAATTAGAAATTTCATTATCACAGGTCTCTGGCAAAGCTGTTCTCTCTATAGCCATCTCTCATTATAAACAGCAGGTACATGTGTGTGTATGTACTCACATGTATTATTAGAGAGGGTGCTATTTGCCACTTTAGAGTGTAATGAATGATATAGACATACAACACGTTTTCAAGAATGTTTATTTGCACAATAATGATGATCACGTAATGTAAGTAAATAGCAGCCTGCAGGTTTTTTATTTCTTAAAGTTATGGCACAAAATAATCAGCTAATGGGGCGCATGCGCGGCGCGCTAGAGAGCGGAAGCAGCCTGATGCAGCTCTGCTAGAGACGGGCTCTATTTAGCCTTATCCTGGGGCTTTGAAGCACTTACAGAAAGCGAAATTTCAAGCAGCCCCTTCCCTTAGCTGTTGTGCATGTCCCGGAGGCAAAAAAGGACCGGAACATCGGGGAGACAGAAACCGGTGACTGATTACCTACTTAGGCCGCGCTCCTCTGTCACGATGTCTCAAGATGGCCGCGGCTCCCCAGCACCATCACTGGATTCTATACCTGAGTCAGGCCCGGATTGGACTCAATCTAAAGCGGAGAGGGAAAGAGGCCTTTCCAGATCGGACCTGGAGGAAAGTCTTGACCGGATGTGTGGCAAGCTGGTAGGAAAATTTCAATCCGAGCTCCAGCGCGTGGAGGCCTCTTTGACGCAGATTTCTGCGCTGGGGAACAGAACCAACGTCTTAGAAACGAAGCATGACGAACTTCTGGCCGCGCACAAAGCCTTAAAAGCAGAACATAACATCCTTAAAGAGTCGGTATGGGCATTGCAATCTCAATCCGAGGACTTTGATAACAGAACCCGTCGCAATAACTTGCATCAGGGGCCTACCTGAAACTTACCAGGATCTTCCAGCAACTGTAAGTCAAATCTTTTCTCTCCTATTACCTGAGTTGCCCCTTGAAAGCTTCACTTGCGACAGGGTCCATAGAGCTCTGCAACCTCAGCCGACCCCTGAATCCCTTCCAAGGGACATTATAATGTGCTTAAAAGACTTTCTGATTAAAGAGCAAATACTACAGAAAGCACGCCAGAAATCGGATATTACGTTTGAGAGCCACAAGATTCAAATCTATCAGGATCTCTCTCCCGTAACGTTGGAGAAGAGGCGCAAGATGAAAGCAATCACTGCTGCGCTTAAAGCACAAATTAAGTATCGCTGGGGCTTTCCCTTTAAACTTCTTGTGCTTCATAACGGAGTCAACCATGCTGCCATTTCCCCTGAAGATGACTCACGCCTCCTGCGCAAGCTTGGCCTGCAAATACCCCCTGCCAGCTCTCCCCAAAAGCAATCCTCCCGGCCGTTATCACCTATCTGGACCTCTAAGAAAACGCAAGCAAGATGCAACTCTCCTCAGGCCTCATGCTCTCAGACACAAGAAGAGGGGTGAAGGTATACTATTTTCTCATAAGGAACTAACTTTCTTTACAGTTCTTACACTACTATGTTAATCCTCACCTGAAGATCGCCCATACGTTTACTGCTCACCTTACTGTTTGCGAACTTTTGGCCCCGACTCCCGGCCCAATTTTACAGGTTAACCGTTATATTATTGCACTTCATTGCTACTAAAAGCTAAACTTCCGAGCTTTGCTGTTCCCCCCTCGACTGTGGGACTGCTCTTCCAGTCGTTGTATTTCAGGACAATTTTTTCCATAAGGTTGAAATTGGACTTGAAAAACTATTACAGTTTTGAGTTACCACTTCATACGGTATGCCTATTGAGATCCTATTTGCATGTCTCGAGCTTATTACCTTACCATCTAGTGGATAGAGTTAAAATGTTAAACACTTGCCTAATTATCAGTTTATTGATACACGTCCTCATTGTAAGTTGTCCTAGAGTATTATCCTCTTATAACATATTCTCGCCTGTTATTCCCATGTACTTTTCCAATTTAATTCTGATAAGATCCACAAGATGGCACCACCACTACTCCAGCTTCCTTATGCTAATAAATAATATCCTGGTTAAATGACCCTAACAATCCTTACGCATAATGTGCAAGGCCTAAATTCACCAACAAAGAGGAAGGCATTTAACCCATTCAGGTTCCGTCGTTTTCACGCGAGAAATGTTCACTTCCCATTCATTAGCCTATAACTTTATCACTACTTATCACAATGCACTGATCTATATCTTGTTTTTTCCGCCACCAATTAGGCTTTTTTTGGGGGGTACATTTTGCTAAGAGCCACTTTACTGTAAATGCATTTTAACAGGAAGAATAAGAAAAAATGGAAAAATTCATTATTTCTCAGTTTTCAGCCATTATAGTTTTAAAATAATACATGCCTCCATAATTAAAACTCACGTATTGTATATGCCCATATGTCCCGGTTATTACACCGTTAAAATTATGTCCCTATCACAATGTATGGCGACAATATTTTATTTGGAAATAAAGGTGCATTTTTTCCATTTTGCATCTATCACTATTTACAAGTTTAAAATAAAAAAAATATAGAAATATTTCATCTTTACATTGATATTTAAAAAGTTTAGACCCTTAGGTAAATATTTACATGTTTTTTTTTATACTAAAAATTTTATTAGGGTACTTTTGGGAGGGTGGGAGGTAAACAATAGATTTATAATGTAAATGTGTGTTAATTCTGTTTTTTTTTTTTTTTTCAGGTGTAGTATTACTTTTTGGCCACAAGATGGCGGCCATGAGTTTGTTTACATGACGTCACTCTAAGCGTAGCACGCGCTTAGAGTGACACATCGGGAAGGAAACGGCCAGAAAAGGCGCAGCTTCCGAGAGAAGCTGTCGCTTTTTCAGCGGGGGAGAGGAATCAATGATCGGGCTCCGTAGCCCGATACATTGATTCCTTGGCTACCGAGCCCGCGGCCGGGAGTGCGCGTGCACGATCGGCCATGGGGGCGCGCGGTAGCGCGCATGGTTCCTGGACGTAGAAACTACGTCCAGGAACCAAAATAGGTTAAGCAATATAAACAACTACAAGCAGATGTTTTACTCCTGCAAGAAACACACTTCTTGAAGGACCACTGTCCCTCCTACTTTGATAAATCATATACTAAGGCCTATTTCACTGCTTATCAAAACAAAACCCGTGGTGTTGCCATCTTCTTCAAAAATTCAGTGATGTTTGATTGTAGCAAGGTTTATAAGGATCCAGAGAGCAGGTTCCTGATACTGAAAGGGGTTCTGGGAGGAAAAGATATTACTATATGTAATGTGTATGCACCACATACAAACCAAGCCACTTTTTACAGAGAGCTATTCCAACGCTTGGAGGCTTTTCACTCTCCTCATCTAATATTTGCTGGGGACTTTAATGCTGTCAGCAATCCATTAGCTGACAGGAGCAGACTTGCAGAGAGCAGTAGAACCTTTCCCAAATCTTTAAGCACTGCTTTACGCTCCTCTCAGCTAACTGATTTATGGAGAGCCTTTAACATGGGAGATAAATCCTACACGTATTATTCCAATCCTCAAAACACTTACACCAGGTTAGACTACATAATGCTTTCTCCAATACTCTTAGCTAATGCCTCTGCCTCAGAGATTCACCCCTGTGTATGGTCCGACCATCAGATTGTTCGTGGTACCTTGAGGAATTTGGGAGCACCGTTCTCGATCGAGAATTGGAGACTTAACGATCTCCTTCTCCAAGATGCTGGAATAGTGAGTGATCTACATCAAGCACTCGAGGAATTTTTCATCTTAAATAACAATGGAGAAGTGTCCATAGGCACTCTCTGGGCGTGTCATAAGGCCTTTATTAGAGGGAAAATTATTCAACTGGCCTCTCAACGTAAGAGAACCAGACTTGCGACTATTATTCGCTTGACCTCTGAACTCTCTGCACTATACAAATCCCACTCCACTTCACATGACAGAGATATCTTAGCTACCATTAGAGAAAAGCGCCAACATTTAAACGATCTACTATCTGAAAAAACTGAAAAAGCTCTAAAATTCACCAGGGCTAAATTTCTACTATATGGCAGCTCGGCTAGCACCATGTTTGCCAGAAAGCTTCAAAAATTCCAGAAAGCTCTATATATATATATATATATATATATATATATATATATATATATATATATATATATATATATATATATAAATAAACTTCAGAACAGACATGGTACTATTGAATCTAGACCAGCCCAGGTAATGAAACTCTTTGAAGACTATTATAAGAAACTATTTGACTTTTCTTCAAAATGCCAGCCCAATGAAATTGAAGACTGGCTAGCCTCCTTACCTATCCCTAAACTTACCGCTGAACAGTCTGATGGTCTCAACCAGCCAATTACCACCCTTAAAATTTCTAAGGCTATTTCCTCACTCAAACAATCCAAAGCACCAGGCCCAGACGGTTTCTCTGGTCTATATTATAAAACGTTTGACAAGATACTTATCCCCCAACTTAAAAGTCTGTATAATGCTGCTCTCCAGGGCACTAAATTTCCTGATGAACTCACTCAAGCTTTTATATCACTAATTCCCAAACCTCACCTTGATCATACCCAACCCCAAAATTTTCGCCCAATCTCCTTAATCAACAATGACTCTAAAATTTTCTCTAAAATAATGGCTGATCGTTTAGCTTTAGTAGCCCCATATCTGGTTTCGCAACAACAATCAGGATTTATACCCCAACGTCAAACTATTGATAACACTAGATTGGCTTGTAATATCCTACAAGATGCTAAGCTTTCAGATGAGAGATTTTTAATGTTAAGTTTAGATTTACGCAAAGCATTTGACTCGGTGACATGGCCCTTTTTACATAAAGTTATCTCCCATATGGGTATCCAGGGTCCGTTTATTAATGCAATTTTAGCTCTTTACAACAACCCACAAGCTAAATTAAGGATTCCAGGAATTTTATCTGAACCGCTAACAATTAAGCGAGGGACTAGGCAAGGCTGCCCTCTTTCCCCCCTCTTATTTTCATTAGCTATAGAGCCATTATCACTGGCCATCCAGAACAACCCTGACATTAAAGGCTATCTTCATGCTAATCAAGAGCACAAAGCAATTTTTTATGCAGATGATGCTTTGCTATTTTTAACACAGCCTATCACCTCTATGCCAACACTTTTCCAGCTGTTGGAACATTTTGGCAGAATATCAGGCCTTGAGGTAAATGTGCACAAATCGTAAGCAATGGCAGTAAATCTTCCTCCTAAAGTAATCAAACTCTATCAGGCTAACTGAATTTAAATGGGTGTCTACTGAGTTGTCAGGGGCGTAGCAATAGGGGGTGCAGAGGTAGCGACCGCATCGGGGCCCTTGGGCCAGAGGGGCCCCGAAGGGTCCACCCTCTATCACAGTATTAGCTCTCTATTGGTCCTGTGCTGGTAATAATCACTTCTATAGATGCTTTGAATAGTAGTAATCCTTAACACACTGTTCCCCATCCCCTTCTTGCACCTCTGACACTGGTATTGTACTTGGCAGTTTTTGGTGCGCCGTATCAATTGTTATGTATAGAGTGCTTGGGGGGGCCCCATGTAAAACTTGCATCGGGGCCCACAGCTCTTTAGCTACGCCACTGTGAGTTGTCATATCTGGGCATTAAGCTCACTTCTGACTATACTCGCCTAGTTAGCGCAAACTATTTGCCATTATACAGATCTGTGCAGAATACCCTCAACGACTGGAATTCATACAAAATACCATGGTTAGGTAAAATCACTGCCATCAAAATGGTCATCCTACCCAGACTACTATATTTAATGAGAGCCTTACCTTTAAATCCTGGTCGCACCCTTATAAACAAGTTTCAAAGGCTGATTAATAAATACATATGGACAGGTAAACCAGCCCGCTTCAAGAACATTTACCTATATCGTAAAACTTCAGATGGAGGTGTAGGAGCACCAAATCTATGGCTATACCTACTCTCCACTAGATTTGCTCAATCCCTTTCTTGGTTTGATGACCAGTCCACAAATCTTTGGGTGAATTTCGAAAAAGAATCAATATTACCTTTTAATATCACCTCTATCTCATATCTGGAGATCTCTCACCTGAAAGAACTTAAAAGCAAAAATCTCATAGTGCATGAAAATCTTGCCCTCTGGTACACCTACAGGTATAACTTTAAACTATGTTCACCCAAACCTCCTAGGTTATCCCTCATTGGACACCCCAAATTTGCTCCTGCATTTAGAGACAGTTCCTCCTTTTCTTGGTGGATCAACAATGGAATCACTTACTCAAACTGATTCTGGATCGGGGGTAAATTTGTTCCCTTTGAAATGTTAAGGTTTACGAAAGAGCTACCATGGTCCCAATATTTCACATACACACAAATACGTCACTTCTTTACCCAAGCCTCCAGTCCTGAGGGTCTCACAAACCGTACTTTCTATGAAAGTTTGTTCCTTTCCCACACTCAGCCTACAGGAGTTATCTCTCGGATTTATTCCCATCTAATTACTCACAATATAGATACTAAGACTAAATATATGCTAGAGTGGGAAACAGAACTCCAAACCACACTTGAACCCCAAGACTGGTTAAAAATTTGGGAGAACCTCCAAATAGCCACAAAAAGTCAAGCAATCAAAGATACTGCTCTGAAAGTTGCCACTAGATGGTACAGGACCCCACTTAAAGGGAACCTTAACTGAACGGGGGGTAAAGAGTTTTACTTACCTGGGGCTATTACCAGCCCCCTGCAGCAGTCCTGTGCCCTCGGCGCCGCTCTGGAATCCTCTGGTCCCCTGCTGTCAGTTTCGTTTGACGACTCACCAGTCGCCGGCCGCCATGCGTATTATTGGACGCATTCACCAATGCAATTAGCGCTATTGCGGACCGCAATGCGTACAATAATACACGTTGCCGCATATCTACGCGTGCGGAATGCGGCAACGCGTATTTTCGTACATGTTGCGGTCCGCAATAGCGCTAATTGCATTGGTGAATGCGTCCAACAATACGCATGGCGGCCGGCGACTGGTGAGTTGTCAAAAATGAAACTAAGTGACAGCGGGGGACCAGAGGATTCCAGAGCGGCGCCGAGGGCACAGGACTGCTGCAGGGGGCTGGTAATAGCCCCAGGTAAGTAAAACTCTTTACCCGTTCAGTTAAGGTTCCCTTTAAGCTTAATAAAATCTTTCCCTCCATCTGCCCACTCTGCTTTCGTGGATGCCAAGCAGAAGGTTCCATACTGCACATATTTTGGAATTGTCCCTTAATCACGGTCGTGTGGGATAAACTCAGGACTGGATTACGATCCCTTATAGAAAAAGTGGTCAAGCTAACACCTTCTCAAGCTTTACTTCTTGCCCCCAACTCTGAAATCCCCCGCAAATGGAAAAGAGTGTACAATGTATTTATCTGCTCGGTCCTCTGGATGGTAGCCAGAAACTGGAAAGGGTCTGACACCCCATTTAACCAAGTCATATCTAGAGTTGAAGATATTCGGACTATGGACCTCATTTATCATACACTACACCACACCTTGCCCAAATTCCACTATAACTGGGATGACTGGTCTGTTTCTAAAATGTTTATAGATGCTTAGAATATCCAATAGATGCTGCTATTCGATGAGGATGTGCTCAACTATTATTATTTACTCTCATGTTTAATAGGTTAAATATTAATACAGCCTATATTACCATGTATGCTTTCTTAAACTCACAATACAGTTGTCTGTTAATAATCTTACTGATACTCTTCTGTACACATACTACTACTGTCTTATTCATGTCAAAATTGCATATCTGTAATGACTAATTTAAACCTCTATCAATAAAACTTTTGTAAAAGAAAATAATCAGCTAATTTGTCTCTGTTTTGAATGGCAGAAATGGGACCACGTAAAGTAGCTGGTGGTAACGTTACAAGAGCACTGTTTGAAATATCCTACTCTTCCTCCTCTATGGTCATGCTATCTAGTGTTCTCACATAATTATGCAAAATACATGTTGCCTTCACAACTGTTATAGCATACTTTGGTTGCATTTTTATTGCAGTGTGATAAATGCGCCATTTGTTTGCAAGAATTCCAAAAGCACATTCTACTACTTGTCTGGCTTTGGTCAGGCGGTTATTAAAGACTAGTTTTTTATGAGTCATATCTCTCTGTGCATACGGTCTCATAACATGTTGAGACAGTGCAAAAGCCTCATCAGCCACAAACACACAGGGGTAAGGTGGTTCTAGAGTGTCAGGCCAGGGGCGTGGTGGTGGTAAAGTCATCTGGCCTGTGCGAAGCTTCAAGCCAAATCGACTGTGCTGGAAGACTGAGGAATCATGGGAACTTCCGTAAGCGCCAACATCCACATAGATAAATTTCAAATTAGGATCCACCACAGCCATGAGCACAAGTGAAAAGAATTTCTTATAATTGTAATACAGACTGCCAGTGAATGCAGGCATAACCAGTCTGACATGTTTCCCATCCACTGCTCCAAGGCAGTTAGGGAAATCATGTTTTTCCCAAAAAAGCTGCATGTTAGCCTCCCACATAGGTACGTCAGGAGTTGGCATAAATTCCGGTTGCAGTACTTTCCAGATCAATTTGCAGGTGTCCAAAACTAAGTATCGGATTGTACTTCTTCCCATGAGGAATTGGTAATGAAGTGCTGCATATGAATGCCCTGTTGCCAGAAATCTGCAAAAGAAAAGAAATAACATGTATGTTTATTTTTATTCCTAGTTGGCCTCCTGCGGACAAGATGGAAGTCGGTCAGAGACAGTTACAAAAAGGAGATTGAAAAGCAATACCATGAATCAAAAAGTGGGTCTGGAAGTTCGCAGCGAACAAAATATAAATATTGTGGCATATTAGAATTTCTACGAAAACATCATGAACAGGCTGAGTAAGTATGGCGTAAATGTTAACCTATTGCAATGTTTGTCAACTTCGCCAATAGAACAGTGAAGGAAGTAGTAGCCCCAGAATGCAATTAAGTAGTGTTTAACGCATAATCTGCCATCACTCTACCAAATATATTGGGGGACGTAGCTTAATGTAAGCATGGTGTAGGTCCTGTTTAAAGTGATTATTACATGACAGGAATCTGGACTGTTCCTTACCCAACATAACAGTTGCCTGACAGTGCTGTTTATATGTTTGGCTGCAGTAGTGTCTGCATCACACATCTGTAACACACATCTACATAAATCATTGCTAGTTTACTCAGGCCAGTTTTGCTCTATGCTTGCTCAGGGGCTGTGCCTAAAAGCTATGTACACAAATTATGGGAAAAATAGACAGGCTACTGCTATTGTTTTGCAATGAAAGATGCATCGCATTGTGCGAATATATTTGCTGTGACATCCATGGTCACTATTCCATGAACTAATGTTGTGCTTTTCCCTTACCAAAGAACTGAAGCTAGCCTACCACCAGATCCTGAGAAGGACGATGTAGAGGTGCCACCGAACAGTGATGTAGAAGTGGAAGAAGACACTACACAGGATGTTGACACTGCTACAGTGGAAGACAGTGACTCTACTACCCCAGATCACACACCACACAGCCCAGCGAGTAGTCGGACACGCACAACTGTCAGGTCTAGTAGAGGTGTGAGGGTAGCTACACAAGGCAGGAGAATAGGAAGAGGTATGAGCAGGGCTGAATACGATCACACCAGATCACACACCACACAGCCCAGCGAGTAGTCGGACACGCACAACTGTCAGGTCTAGTAGAGATGTGAGGCTAGCTTCACAAGGCAGGAGAATAGGAAGAGGTATGAGCAGGGCTGAATACGATCACACCAGATCACACACCACACAGCCCAGCGAGTAGTCGGACACGCACAACTGTCAGGTCTAGTAGAGGTGTGAGGGTAGCTACACAAGGCAGGAGAATAGGAAGAGGTATGAGCAGGGCTGAATACGATCACACCAGATCACACACCACACAGCCCAGCGAGTAGTCGGACACGCACAACTGTCAGGTCTAGTAGAGATGTGAGGCTAGCTACACAAGGCAGGAGAATAGGAAGAGGTATGAGCAGGGCTGAATACGATCACACCAGATCACACACCACACAGCCCAGCGAGTAGTCGGACACGCACAACTGTCAGGTCTAGTAGAGATGTGAGGCTAGCTTCACAAGGCAGGAGAATAGGAAGAGGTATGAGCAGGGCTGAATACGATCACACCAGATCACACACCACACAGCCCAGCGAGTAGTCGGACACGCACAACTGTCAGGTCTAGTAGAGATGTGAGGCTAGCTTCACAAGGCAGGAGAATAGGAAGAGGTATGAGCAGGGCTGAATACGATCACACCAGATCACACACCACACAGCCCAGCGAGTAGTCGGACACGCACAACTGTCAGGTCTAGTAGAGATGTGAGGCTAGCTACACAAGGCAGGAGAATAGGAAGAGGTATGAGCAGGGCTGAATACGATCACACCAGATCACACACCACACAGCCCAGCGAGTAGTCGGACACGCACAACTGTCAGGTCTAGTAGAGATGTGAGGCTAGCTTCACAAGGCAGGAGAATAGGAAGAGGTATGAGCAGGGCTGAATACGATCACACCAGATCACACACCACACAGCCCAGCGAGTAGTCGGACACGCACAACTGTCAGGTCTAGTAGAGATGTGAGGCTAGCTTCACAAGGCAGGAGAATAGGAAGAGGTATGAGCAGGGCTGAATACGATCACACCAGATCACACACCACACAGCCCAGCGAGTAGTCGGACACGCACAACTGTCAGGTCTAGTAGAGATGTGAGGCTAGCTACACAAGGCAGGAGAATAGGAAGAGGTATGAGCAGGGCTGAATATGATCACACCAGATCACACACCACACAGCCCAGCGAGTAGTCGGACACGCACAACTGTCAGGTCTAGTAGAGATGTGAGGCTAGCTACACAAGGCAGGAGAATAGGAAGAGGTATGAGCAGGGCTGAATACGATCACACACCACACAGCCCAGCGAGTAGTCGGATACGCACAACTGTCAGGTCTAGTAGAGATGTGAGGCTAGCTACACAAGGCAGGAGAATAGGAAGAGGTATGAGCAGGGCTGAATACGATCACACCAGATCACACACCACACAGCCCAGCGAGTAGTCGGACACGCACAACTGTCAGGTCTAGTAGAGATGTGAGGCTAGCTACACAAGGCAGGAGAATAGGAAGAGGTATGAGCAGGGCTGAATACGATCACACCAGATCACACACCACACAGCCCAGCGAGTAGTCGGACACGCACAACTGTCAGGTCTAGTAGAGATGTGAGGCTAGCTTCACAAGGCAGGAGAATAGGAAGAGGTATGAGCAGGGCTGAATACGATCACACCAGATCACACACCACACAGCCCAGCGAGTAGTCGGACACGCACAACTGTCAGGTCTAGTAGAGATGTGAGGCTAGCTTCACAAGGCAGGAGAATAGGAAGAGGTATGAGCAGGGCTGAATACGATCACACCAGATCACACACCACACAGCCCAGCGAGTAGTCGGACACGCACAACTGTCAGGTCTAGTAGAGATGTGAGGCTAGCTTCACAAGGCAGGAGAATAGGAAGAGGTATGAGCAGGGCTGAATACGATCACACCAGATCACACACCACACAGCCCAGCGAGTAGTCGGACACGCACAACTGTCAGGTCTAGTAGAGATGTGAGGCTAGCTACACAAGGCAGGAGAATAGGAAGAGGTATGAGCAGGGCTGAATATGATCACACCAGATCACACACCACACAGCCCAGCGAGTAGTCGGACACGCACAACTGTCAGGTCTAGTAGAGATGTGAGGCTAGCTACACAAGGCAGGAGAATAGGAAGAGGTATGAGCAGGGCTGAATACGATCACACACCACACAGCCCAGCGAGTAGTCAGACACGCACAACTGTCAGGTCTAGTAGAGATGTGAGGCTAGCTACACAAGGCAGGAGAATAGGAAGAGGTATGAGCAGGGCTGAATACGATCACACCAGATCACACACCACACAGCCCAGCGAGTAGTCGGACACGCACAACTGTCAGGTCTAGTAGAGATGTGAGGCTAGCTACACAAGGCAGGAGAATAGGAAGAGGTATGAGCAGGGCTGAATACGATCACACCAGATCACACACACCACACAGCCCAGCGAGTAGTCGGACACGCACAACTGTCAGGTCTAGTAGAGATGTGAGGCTAGCTTCACAAGGCAGGAGAATAGGAAGAGGTATGAGCAGGGCTGAATACGATCACACCAGATCACACACCACACAGCCCAGCGAGTAGTCGGACACGCACAACTGTCAGGTCTAGTAGAGATGTGAGGCTAGCTTCACAAGGCAGGAGAATAGGAAGAGGTATGAGCAGGGCTGAATACGATCACACCAGATCACACACCACACAGCCCAGCGAGTAGTCGGACACGCACAACTGTCAGGTCTAGTAGAGATGTGAGGCTAGCTACACAAGGCAGGAGAATAGGAAGAGGTATGAGCAGGGCTGAATACGATCACACCAGATCACACACCACACAGCCCAGCGAGTAGTCGGACACGCACAACTGTCAGGTCTAGTAGAGATGTGAGGCTAGCTACACAAGGCAGGAGAATAGGAAGAGGTATGAGCAGGGCTGAATACGATCACACACCACACAGCCCAGCGAGTAGTCGGACACGCACAACTGTCAGGTCTAGTAGAGATGTGAGGCTAGCTTCACAAGGCAGGAGAATAGGAAGAGGTATGAGCAGGGCTGAATACGATCACACCAGATCACACACCACACAGCCCAGCGAGTAGTCGGACACGCACAACTGTCAGGTCTAGTAGAGATGTGAGGCTAGCTTCACAAGGCAGGAGAATAGGAAGAGGTATGAGCAGGGCTGAATACGATCACACCAGATCACACACCACACAGCCCAGCGAGTAGTCGGACACGCACAACTGTCAGGTCTAGTAGAGATGTGAGGCTAGCTTCACAAGGCAGGAGAATAGGAAGAGGTATGAGCAGGGCTGAATACGATCACACCAGATCACACACCACACAGCCCAGCGAGTAGTCGGACACGCACAACTGTCAGGTCTAGTAGAGATGTGAGGCTAGCTACACAAGGCAGGAGAATAGGAAGAGGTATGAGCAGGGCTGAATATGATCACACCAGATCACACACCACACAGCCCAGCGAGTAGTCGGACACGCACAACTGTCAGGTCTAGTAGAGATGTGAGGCTAGCTACACAAGGCAGGAGAATAGGAAGAGGTATGAGCAGGGCTGAATACGATCACACCAGATCACACACCACACAGCCCAGCGAGTAGTCGGACACGCACAACTGTCAGGTCTAGTAGAGATGTGAGGCTAGCTACACAAGGCAGGAGAATAGGAAGAGGTATGAGCAGGGCTGAATACGATCACACCAGATCACACACCACACAGCCCAGCGAGTAGTCGGACACGCACAACTGTCAGGTCTAGTAGAGATGTGAGGCTAGCTTCACAAGGCAGGAGAATAGGAAGAGGTATGAGCAGGGCTGAATACGATCACACCAGATCACACACCACACAGCCCAGCGAGTAGTCGGACACGCACAACTGTCAGGTCTAGTAGAGATGTGAGGCTAGCTTCACAAGGCAGGAGAATAGGAAGAGGTATGAGCAGGGCTGAATACGATCACACCAGATCACACACCACACAGCCCAGCGAGTAGTCGGACACGCACAACTGTCAGGTCTAGTAGAGATGTGAGGCTAGCTACACAAGGCAGGAGAATAGGAAGAGGTATGAGCAGGGCTGAATACGATCACACACCACACAGCCCAGCGAGTAGTCGGACACGCACAACTGTCAGGTCTAGTAGAGATGTGAGGCTAGCTACACAAGGCAGGAGAATAGGAAGAGGTATGAGCAGGGCTGAATACGATCACACACCACACAGCCCAGCGAGTAGTCGGACACGCACAACTGTCAGGTCTAGTAGAGATGTGAGGCTAGCTACACAAGGCAGGAGAATAGGAAGAGGTATGAGCAGGGCTGAATACGATCACACCAGATCACACACCACACAGCCCAACGAGTAGTCGGACACGCACAACTGTCAGGTCTAGTAGAGGTGTGAGGCTAGCTACACAAGGCAGGAGAATAGGAAGAGGTATGAGCAGGGCTGAATACGACCAGAAGCTGATTAGTTCAATAGAAAAGGCTGTTGATCATATGGAGAAGCGAGAGGATGAAATGAAACTTAAAGAGCCATGCACACAGTATCTTTTAAGTTTGGTGCCACTATTACAAAAAGTGCCTTCTGATAAGCAATGGGCAGCCAGACATGCCATCTCTGAGACCCTGGGGAGATTCTTAGTACCTGAGAGCCGTGCAGATGACAATGTGCACAACTACTTGCAGCAACCACACCTACCTGCTTCCAGTCAACAATATAATGCATACCCACAACTCTCTTACCATATGCAACGTAGTTATGACCCACCGCATTACCCACCAATGCATATGCCAAACATGCCATATGGTCAACAGCCTCATTACTCTATGCCTCCACCTCAGCGCCCTGATCAAGGTATGCGATTTCAAACATCATCTATGCACAGTGACTCTTCAGTGTACACTGATTTAACATCGCACAGCCAGGCTCATACAAATGCTGAATCAGGTACACATGCTTACAATCAGGGCCCTGGTAGTATGTGTGATTTGCTATCACAACATGACTAGTTTTTTTTTTTGTGTTTTTTTATTTTATTGTTAAATGGTCAGATTTGGACCTTATTTTACATTACCTCAATGTTATGAGGAGTCGCTCAGTTGGTGTGATTGCTAGGCGAAAGTTTGTGTCTTGTCGTTGAAGGGCATCCTTCAGTTTGGATAAAAGGACATCAAAACTGGAAAAAGATAGCATGCTTATGTTCAGATCGACTTTGTTAAAGAAACATTTTTCATTTGTGACATATTACTTTTGTTGCTGAAAGCAAAGTATGGACAACATGTCCAAAATCTTATTTGCCCAGAAGAACAAAACATTAAAGCTAAAGATTTTGTTCAAACATTGCTTCATTACTGTGTCCCATATGCTGATTGTTGCCTGACAGTCATATACTTAATGAAGTATGCACCAGGAGTATGTAAGGTCATAATATGCTCCAAATGTTATGGGTAAACTATGTATATATACTATAGTAATTACTTCAATCGGAAAATGAGATGGAGGCCTTAAGGTGCCCATACACTCGTCAGATTGGCAACAGATAGATAAGAAATGCATCTGATGATCTATCTGATGCGTTTTTAGAACATTTTTTACCAGGATAGAATTCCAATAGATTTCAGTTTGAAATCTATTGAAATTCGATCTGATGGCATTTTTTTGCCATCAGATTTCCATTAAAGAGAGTCTGAAGCGAGAATAAATCTCGCTTCAGACCTCATAAATAGCAGGGGCACGTGTGCCCCTGCTAAAACGCCGCTATAGCGCGGCTTAACGGGGGTCCCTTCACCCCTAAATCCCCCTCGGTGCAGCGGGGGAGCGCTTCCTGGTTGGGGCAGGGCTAACCGCCGCAGCCCTGCCCCACGCGCGTCTGTCAGCGCGTATCTCCGCCTCTCCCCCGCCCCTCTCAGTCTTCCTTCACTGAGAGGGGCGGGGGAGAGGCGGCGATGCGCCGCTGACAGACGCGACTGGAGGCAGGGCTGCAGCCGTTAGCCCTGCCTCCAGGAAGCAATAAATCTGCGACCTTTCTACGACACTCTTTTGCGGGGGGTGGGTTGGGGGTGAAGGGACCCCCGTTTAGCCGCGGGATAGCGGCGTTTTAGCAGGGGCACACGTGCCCCTGCTATTTATGAGCTCTGAAGCGAGATTTATTCTCGCTTCAGAGTCTCTTTAAGGCCAATGCAAACTGATAAGCAATCTCATCAGATCGACCTAAATTTTCCACCCTGCAAGTTCGATGGAAATCCATCGAAATCGATCGAAATCGGCCGTCGATCGGTCGATTGGCCAACCGATTTGCAATCGATCGATCGGGATCGATCGGTCGGCCAGAAAATCGGCTGAGTGTATGGGCTGCTTTATGCATGGAATACATAATACACCAGGATCAAGTATAACAGTAATTAGTTTAACTCATGTATACACCTGATTGATTAATGTGTTGTATTTCTGTTTTCAGTCAAACACAGTTAACTAAGGGCCAAAAAGTGCTTCCAATTTCATTCCTCCCCAAAATACTTAGCCCCATGATAAAGATAAGTGACAAGTATTCTTACCTGGACACAGACATGCGGGTGTAGCCAAAAAAACTTGTCTGGATGCTGCCTCAAATCTCTATATAGGGTCCTAAATTGACCCTTCCGGCGCCGCTCTTGTAGCATGGGATGCACCCAGTATCTCCTTGTCCTTGGCCTACGTCTCATATATGCTGCTACACAGAGCAATAACAGCACATCAGGAAACATTTTAAAAAAAAAGTCACTCTTCTCTCCAAACCACAGTGTCACCTCTCCTGAACTAACCCACAATGTTGTTAAGGACCCCACCCTTTTTATATTGGGTTTTTGACTTCAATTGCTTAATGTGCTTCACATGTGTCATCAATATATCGCACTTTAACCCTTTGTTTAAGGTCTCTTTACCTCTTTACAGGAAAAACGCAAAACGCTTCAAAAACCGCTTGCAAAAACGCACGCAAAAAACACAAAACGCCCCAAAAACGCGCCATCAAAATGACACTAAGCGGTTCAAAAAACGCTAGCGTTTTGCGGATCTGCTTGCGGTTTTTGGTGTGCACCAGCCCAGAGCTTTGGTTTAGATATGACTTAATCACCACTCAGTTGATGGAAATTAAAAACATTATTTGGATTAGACATTTTAAATTGGGCAAGCACAGAACACAATACCCAATAAGTTAAATAAGATTGGTACACACATCCAATTAATTGGCCAGTTTAATCACTTCCATTTAGTAAGAGCATACCTACTATATCTGTTCATAGTATTCAAAATCTGTTGGCACTCATACTACATGGAAATGGTAAAATTAGCCAATCAAAATTGGATGTGTGTATGGATCCTAAACATCCACTGCTGTCCAATACCTGCAGCTATGGTAAGCTTAAAGGAAACCAGAGCCGTCCTCAGGCTCAACACACACCATACAATCTTGGTTGTTCAATCTTACCACTTTCATGTAGTATAAGAGCTTATCCAATCAATCATTCAAGGTATTTTAAATATGTTGGCCCTTATACTTCATAGATTGGTAAATCTGTACAACCAAGAATGTATGGTGTGTGTTGAGCTTCAGTCTTCTCCCTCTTCTGCACAGGAACCCGCAAGTTCGGTAGTTGCAGCCAGTCTGATGCAAGCGCAGTGTGCTCTCTCCTGCGCATAATAGTACTGCGCACTGCACTCGCTCAGACTGGCCGCACTTACGGGTCCCCATGCAGAAGAGATAGAAGACTGTGGACAGTGGCGTGAGTGTGATCTGTGCAGATGAGGCTGGAGGAAGCCCCAGGTATGTATAAATCTTTTAATTAAAATTAATCTCTGGTACACTTTAACCACTTAAGGACCACAGGCTTAAACAACCTAAAGACCAGGCCATTTTTTGCAAAACACTGCAGCTTTAAAGCTTTGATGCAGGGCTTTACAACTCAGCACACAAGTGATCACCTCCCCCCCCCCCCCCCTTCCTTTTCTGACTACCAACAGAGCTCTTTGGTGGGCTCAGATCCCTCCTGTGATGTTTATTTTTTTTATAATAATAACTAAACCTATTTACTATTATTTTACTAATCATCCCTCCCTCCCACAGCCAGCCAATCAGTGTGATCGGCTGTCATAGGCTTCAGCCGTCTAACAGTCTCCTAGCAGCGATCCCCGCTGGGAGGCTGGTGACGGAGCTGAGCTCCGTCATTCAAGCAGGGATGCGTGATCTCCTGCAAAACAGGCTCACAGAACCTTACGCCAATTGGCATTAGGCAGTCCTGGGGCTGCCGCCGTGACCATGCCCATAGGCGTGACATAGTCAGCTAGAGATTAAGGGTGCGCACATATCAATTTTTTATGGGCCAATCAGGACTGGATTTACCTCACAGGAGCCTATAGGCACAAGTGTCCTGGCATTTTATGCTACATGCACACCTGAGATAAAAGTCTTTGGAAAAGGCAAGATCACAGACCAATCTTACCCACTTCCATGTAGTACAAACAACAAGCGTGGGAGGAGATCCACATAAGTAGAAATTCAGTGTGCCTCGGCCTTCACCCGTGTTCTTAGGGGTGCGCAGTATTAGCGAACAACAACGAAGCCGGCACCACTTCCAGAAGTAATGAATAAGCTTTTTTATTGCATCAGACCAGTGGCATGTACAAATATAATATTGTACATGCCACTGGTCTGATGCAATAAAAGAGCTTATTCTTTACTTCTGGAAGTGGTGCCGGCTTCGTTGTTGTTCACCACTTCCATGTAGTATGAGAGCCATACTCTACACAGTCTATGCTATGGAGCTGAACTCCCCATCAGATAAAAATCTTTGCAAGATGCTGCACACACAGATGCTGTACACATTCAAAAGATCAGTATCTGCAAAAGATCTGTTCCTGCAAATTGCATTCATAGTCTATGACATCTGCAGATCATCATACACACCTTGTTTAACAGACATTCATCTGCAGATCTGAGGATCCATCCTGCAGATGAATGTCTGTTAAACAAGGTGTGTATGAGGATCTGCAGATATCAGACTATGAATGCATTTTACAGGAACAGATCTTTGGCAGATACTGATCTTTTGAATGTGTACAGCATCTTTGTGTGCAGCATCTTGCAAAGATTTTTATCTGATGCTGGAGTTCAGCTCCATATAATAAACTGTGTAGAGTATGGCTTTCATACTACATGGAATGGGGTAAAATTGGTCTGTGATCTTGCCTTTTCCAAAGACTTTTATCTCAAGTGTGTATATCGCATTAGACTTTACCCTCCATGAACCTTCAAACCCCCACCAAACTGCACCACAAGTATCCCAGCTGTCACTTCTCCCTTACTTTCCTTGCCTGTCAGGAGGTAGCTACAAGGGCACTTTAGTATTAGCTAGCCAGAAGAACCCTCAATATTAACCACGGTGTTAACCTCCTCCCCCCCCCCCCCCCTCCCTAGTGACCAGGCCATTTTTACTTAATTGAGCCACTGCAGCTTTAAGACAAAGCTGCAGGCCCGTACAACTCAGCTCACAAGTGATTCCCCCCTCCTTTTCTCCCCACCAACAGAGCTCTCTGTTGGTGGGGTCTGATCGCCCCACATTTGTTTTTAGTTCTATAAAATATTTATGTATTTTATTTTTAAATAAATTTTACTATTTTTTTTCCCCTCCCTCTCCCCTGCCGGCCAATCACGCAATCGGCTGTCTTGTCCGCCAGGGGCACCGCCGTGTCAGACGGCTGTCCCCAGTACAGTGCTGCTGCTGATCGCAGCGCTGTACAAAGCAGTTAGATGGCAAAACCGCCGTCTAATAGTTTGCCGAGCGGTAATCGCCGCACGGAGACTGAAGGCGGGGCAGAGCTCCACCCCCCGAGCAGGAGATGTGCGTGATCTCCTGCTAGCCCCATAAAAGACAGTTCACGCCAATGGGCGTGGAGTGGTCCTGGGGCTGCCGCACTGCTCACTGCAGTCGGCAAGTAGTTAAGTAGCTAGAGGTGCCCCCAAGTATTAGGTAGTTAGAGGTACCCTCAGTATTAAGTAGCTATATGTGCCCCTGACTGAAGGGAGATCTCGTCTGTGGAATGCTGAGAGTCAGGCGAGTAACCTCTCATTGGGACTCTGCATAGGGAAAGAGAAAGGGGGAGGCACTCAGTGAAGACGAGAGTGATCCGCCTTTCCATCATCAGGCACCTGTGGGCATGTGCCTACAGTGCCTCATGGTAAATCCGGCCCTGCGGCCAATTCTACCACCTCCATGTACTACAAGAGCTCCAATATACAATCTGTTCTTGGTTATTTTTCAGGAATCACATCGATTTACAGTAATCAGCAATGAAGAACAATATCACAGCATCCCTCGTGCCACAGTAGACAACCTTTCTCCACCATAGTCATATCTCTGTACAATCTTGCTCTATTTTTTTTTCTTCATACTGGTTCTACATTTTTAACCAGAGGTTTGGCCAGGATGGGCCTATCGGACTCCTTACTGCACTGAGTATGGTACATTGCTTAAGATGTTTGTTGTTATAAGATACTTTCTTGATGAGTAATATCTCGCACAACTATACCATAAGATTGATATGCATGTTCACGTTTATCTGATGGTTTATTCTACAGTCATGTAATATATATACACATTGTAACCATATGGGATTATAAGTTTGCAAAATGTGAGGTCTGTATTAATGACTTTAGTTCCAATAAAATCGCATTTTGAATGTGAAAAAATATAAATAGCACAGCAAAATGCATTTGGGACCTAATTAAGCCAACGTTTTGCAATTATTTTATGCTATGTGCAGAGCTATGGAACATGTTGGCAATATATAAATATAAAATAATTCTTCAGCTTATGATGTGGTGAATGTGCTCCTTATTTGTAGTCTAACTCTTGCAGCCCATACTGTAAGGCACTAGCAGAAAAGTTCACAGTGCTCAATAAAATAATTCTGCATACCAGCTCACTACTTGTACAATTCTATAGGCCTGTCCACAGGAGTAACTAAAAAGGTTATTCTAATTCATTGCATGCAGGCCTTTCTAGTAAAGCAAATCTGAAGCCAGCAAAATAAAAAAGATACCTATGGAGAGGAAAAGCTCTGGGTCCTATAGAGACTTTTAGTTCCTCTTTGGGTCGCCTCATTCCAGCAATGTCACTCCCATTCGATTCTCCTGCTGCAGGAGCCCAAGTGCTCCTGAAGACAGGCAGCTCTTTCCATAAGCAGGAACACACCAGATGTATCGAAAAAGGTGGCAGACTACATCAGCTAATTATAAAGCCTTAAAGTGACCCTGAGATGAACATAAAAGATTTATACATACCTGGGGCTTCCTCCAGCTCCATCCGTACCGATCACTCCCTTGCTGTCTTCCTCCTCCCATTACAAGTACCAGAAGTTCGGCCAGTCGGGGGGTGTACTGCACATGCGTGCCCCGCTCCCACAGCCGGGAGCATTCTGCAGCTCCACAGTATGCACCCAGCTGATGGAGCGAGATGGGGGTGTGCAGCCGCACTGTGCATGCGTCAACTGGCACCAAGAGATCAAACTTACAGGGCTTCTATCGGGACAAGGTGGAGGAAAAGCATACGAGAGGTATTGGCACGGAAGACTTGGCGCAGGATACAGCCAGTATGGCTGATTCTGCTGCTGCACAAGTCCCAGCCGTGTTAAATACTATTCCCACTCCAGGCCGCCATGGATGGTGGGGAATGAAATAATTTGGTTTCCAGCAATTACTGGAAGGTGGATTATTGTGTTTTAAAAGTAACTTCAGCTCCATCAAGTTACTCCCTGTGTGCTGCTACAGCCGCAATTCCTATTACGGCCTATGGTGGCGCTGGCTGCGCCCAAGTGTCCTGCGCTGGATTCACGGTGTTCAGGAGGAAGACAGTGTGAGAGCAATCAGTGCAGAGGGGGTTGGAGGAAACGCCAGGTATGTATAAATCTGTTATCATTTGTCTCTGGTACACTTTAACTATTGCTGGCATCCCTGCTCTATTCACCATCCACAATGTTACATCTACCTCATTCTATTAACTAGCAGAACTTTACTGTAGAGGCCAACTCTGCACTTTTATTGAAGTCATGATTCACACCCAATTCACTGCAGATAGGCTTGAATACTTTCAGTTTCATCAGAATTTGCTGCCTTCTCTATTATAATACAAAAAAGTAAGCAGAACAAATGTTGAAAACCCAGACAGATGCCTGTTATGGTATTGGTTATACATTAGTTGTGTGATGTAAGCTTAATACACTGGGCTTTATTAAGATTAACAAATTCTAAAACTGTGTGACGTCATTTGCCTTCTCTTGCGCCTGTTGTATCAAATGCCAATACTGCCCTCTTGTGGATTGTGCTTTTTGTGTGTGTAGCAAGTAATTCCACTGAGGGCTGGAAAATTTGTATATTTGCTTTATTTACAACTCAAGAACTTTTCAAAAATGTTTCCATTACAAACATGATCTATAAGATATGTTTTTAGTATTCCAGCTGTAAATGTTTCATGCGCACAAGTGTCATATTACAATAAAGATGTCTCCACCAAGATCAAAGTCCCCAGACCTGGTGACTGATTACTAGGCTCTGCTGAGCTCTATGCAGTTGTATTGTAATTTTACTGCAGAAAATTTGTGCTGTCTAATACTTACATAGCTTACCAGACAAATTGCTTTTTTTCAATAAGTTTGTGGAATTTTCTAAGCATCCACAATAACCCATTAATTAAAATGTTAAGCGGG
Organism: Hyperolius riggenbachi; assembly: GCF_040937935.1. NCBI lineage: Eukaryota > Metazoa > Chordata > Amphibia > Anura > Hyperoliidae > Hyperolius > Hyperolius riggenbachi. Next base: position 426,967,841 of record NC_090646.1, read on the forward strand.
AGAATTGATATTTTAAATAACTAACTGAAGAAGTAATCTGTGGGGAAATCGCTGCAGTTTTACAAATGAAGGAAATGCAAAGACTTGGTGGTATCAGTATTAGCAGCAACTGAAAGTGGATTAGCTTCACCTCCTATGGAATCATCCCCTGGACCTCAGTAATTAATAGAGCTGATGTCAAGGGAGAAAACGCAGCGTATACTCTATCCACTCCATAATCACATCCAACATTAAAGGGAACCTAAACTGATGGATTTTTCATTTTAAAATACCAGTTGCCCGACTCCCCTGCTGGTCCTGTGTCTCTAATGCTTTCAGCCACAGCCCCTCAACAAGTATGCAGATCAGGTGCTCTGACTGACAGACTGGATTAGCTGCATGCTTGTTTCAGGGTTATGATTCAGCCACTACTGCAGCTAAAAAGATCAGCAGGACTGCCAGGCAACTGGTATTGTTTAAAAGGAAAAATCCATATCCCTCTCAGTCTAGGTTCCCTTTAAGCAACTGTTATATTGCTTCTATAAAGAACATAGAAGATTGCACTCACATTTACAATGATAAACATATCAAACATAAAAGTCCATCCACAGAACTTCAGGAACCTGTCAGCATCTCTACATCCCCCCCCCCCCCCCCCCCCCACGTTTAACCAGGAACGACTCATGCAATTACAGGGTAGACAGAGCAGATGCTGCAGAGGGATCCCCTTCCCAGGAATAGATTGGAGATTACTGAAGGATCTTGCCTCAGGTAGATGGATGTTACTCGATGGCCTAAATATATACCTTCTGAGAGTTTGGCTGTTCTGTAATAGTCAGCACTGAAATATGGATCCTGGGATTTCTAATGATTTCCCGGTGGTGGACAGGCATGCATTAAAAAAAAAAAAAAGTGACTGAATAAAATAAGGCCATGCACCCAAATGTCTGTTCTTTGCCGCAGATAGCAGCTTTTATAAGAAGCACATGCGAGTGCTGACCGAAGGACTTTCTAGGGCCAATGTCAGAAGATCCAGGAGGCAGAGGACAACAGTGAGGGAGCAATAAGCCAGGAGGGGGCTGGAGGAAGACCCAGGTACGTAACCCCCCCCCCCCCCCCATTTGTGTCAGGTTTACATTTAAGACCAGGTCCAATCTCCATTGCAGTTCACACTCATAACGCAAGTGTTATGCAACGGACCACTGTGAACCCAGCCTAAGACTCCCAATAAGGAGGAACTCTCTTTCCATTTGGTATAATATTATGATGTAGCGCTGAGAAATTTAATTATATGAAATTTGTTTGCTGTGATAAGCCATCCACCCCGCAAAGAAATTTGCTCCTCTGAAAAACTATTGCAGCCTTCTGCACTGAAACTTCAGATGTCCAGTGAGATTCACCCTTTTGTTGTGAGATTGTTGCCAAATTACAACATGCTTATCTTCTGATGAAAACTGCTTCCTAAATTAGGTAAGCTGGATTCTACCTGCATAACAAAGTTTATGCAAATTACAAAAAAGCTAAGAGGCATATCTTATGCACAATATCTGACTAACCCAGACTAAACCATAGAATTTGTTCTTACCAGTGTTATGCTAGGTACAAACCATACCATTTTCTGTAATAGTTTCTGTTAGATTGTTCTGTTAGATTTTCTGCAATTGGATTATTTTCTGTAAAGTACTGGTAGAGACTGGTCATTATCTCTGGCGCATTGTCTTCTGGTTATCTCCTCCTGAGTAGAACAATACCTAATTGCTAGGCAGATAGATGGTTAGATAATTTCCAACATGTTGTAAATTATCTAACTGGCAGGTAAATCTATCTAACCATCTATCTGCCTAGCAATTAGGTATTGTTCTACTCAGGAGGAGATAACCAGAAGACAATGCGCCAGAGATAATGACCAGTCTCTACCAGTACTTTACAGAAAATAATCCAATTGCAGAAAATCTAACAGAACAATCTAACAGAAAATTGTATGGTGTGTACTAGGCATAAAACCTTTTAGACAAAGTGGTGGTGCGTGTGAATAAGGCGCTGGGTAATTTGGGTACAAGGCAAAATATCTGAGGCTGCACACCCGGACCCTTGCCCGCGACCTCACTCTGGTTACTGCATCTATTTGTACACTGTAACTATCCTCACTTAGCTGATGGCGTGGATAGTGTTGTGCCGGTACCTTCTTTATGTTGGTTGCAGCCTGTGCACAAAATTATCAGCCGATGTGTGGCACCTAAATTACCTGTTTTGAAGTGGTGGACCTTCCCACTCATGCCGTGCAGTTTCTTACAGACTATAGCTGACACTTTAGCGCTCTGAGACAACAGGGAGACTTCTGGTGGGCTGTAGGCATTATGTAATATTATATTTTATCTGTTCTCCATCGCCATAGTGGTGGCTGCTGTACACATACTAGATTCCTGGCAGAGGCAGTCGTTAAAAGCCACCTCACCCTAGTTTCATCTAGCGTCTGTACACTGTGGGTGAAAGACCACACAAACCAGCTGAGGCTGGCAAGCTCCTGGTGACCAGGAATCCACCTCAACTCGAGTACAATGTTGTCCACTTTCCACCACACATACCAGCTGAGACTGGCAAGCTTCAGGTGACAAGGAATCCACCTCAACTCCAGTACAATGTTGTCCACTTTCCAACAGACTTTTTTTTTGGATGGCAGGCACAGTGCTAGAAATAGATTATCCACCTTATGGTTGGAAGGCAAAAAAAAGTTCCAACAGTGCGACATCTGTACCTCTCTGACCCATGATATGGGTAAAAAAAAAAAAAAAAAAGGATCATGCAGCCTAGCATTAACAACCCAGGAACATATACACACACACACACGAGATTATCTGATGCTTATAATTCTGGTTTCCATGTTTTTTTCTTTTTAAATTTACGATGCCTCTGTGACAGTCTGAGTCCCAATTGTGTGAGGATCTCGGTTCTAAGCTGAAGCATGTTTTCCCACTTACCTCGCCTGCCGTAAGCTGCTCAGTCATGCTCCGTGCCTCCCCCCACAACAGATGTGTCACTAGCCTGCATCTGTATAGACTTGGCCCCTGTCTCCTGAGGAACTAAGTCCCAATCACTGCCAGGCAACAGTCATTGAGTGTGTACAAGACTTTACATACTTTGTGGTATTTGTATCAGAGAATAAACCTCAAACCAATTTTTAATAAACTATTCCATAGTTTGACCTTTGAAAAATAAGCTTCTGAATTTAGTGTCATAGCATAGGTTCCTAAACTGAAGCTTGTGGTCAAGTATTCCAATTTCCACTCTAACCAGATGACATAAGCTCTCAGCCATAACCTCATCTCCAGGGTCTCCAATGTCCATGACACTACTTCACCTAAACTTCTACTAATATAAATAAATTCAATCTCATCACCCCAATAGTGAGATTAAGGATGAACAAGAAACAGATTAATTATTGGCATTTATTTATTACCTGTGCACAGGAGAGAGAGACCTACTGATAAAAACATAAGATTATCTATTTGTACAATATGGTTAAAATTATTAGAAGATCACATGACACTTTCTCACATCCTGAAATCAAACCACATGGAACAGAATTGAACTGCGGTGTCACCTGACTACAAACATTTTAGCTTGCACTTCAGAAGCATAGAGAACTCTGGTAAATAGAACAGTGACAAGATTTCCACTTTTGCCACAATAAGAGGCCTTCGTACTGATTGAGAACCTACATGTATCTGCAAACTGCTGATCTCCAGCTACTGAACCACAAATTCTCAGCAGCAACCATTTCTCACATTCTGGGAATGAAGCATATTTCCACTATTCTGCAACTCTTTTGGAAAACCTATTAGAAAGCAGAATTGCCAAATAATCAACTAGTGTTTGTCTAGATGGTTTCTTTGTGCTGCAAAACCTTACTGGGTTATCAATTCGGGCCTGTATTCACATTTTATAGCCTGCAGGCAAACGGAATGTTGCCTGAACATTCCACCATCAAGCTTAGAGAATTGTAGTTAAAACTCAGAAATAGGCATGAATTCAGGATCTGTCATTGGGACAATGGAGTCTTCAAAAAAAGAGAGAGGCTAACAGCTTAAAACATTAAGTGGGGACTATTCACATAGTTGACTATTTTGGCATTATTACAAAATCACATTTGGCAGAAATGATGCTTTCAGAAAGTACCTTCTAAAAAGGTTTCTACCCAAACCAAAATCTACTTGACTCTACAATATTCATATTGCAACTACACTGCATATCGGACCAGAATTTGAAGAGGCAAACTACAATTCCACATTTACTTAGATACCAAGTTTCCCATTATCTGTATGTAGATGTGTAGTTATAACTACTGCGGATGGGCTGTAGCTAAATGATCCAGGTTTACATAAAGATCGGAGGAGAACTCATAAGGCTAAATGAAACTCAAGCAGTATGAATCGTACAGCCTTATGCTAGCAAAAATACATGCTAAAGTCACAAAATGCGATAGTGTATCACCAATTATAACCTTATTTACTTGACTTCCGGTATCATTTGTAGTCTATATCAATTACAAAAGGCTACAGATTTAATTTAAGCATATACCTTTTGACGTTGGGGGGGGGGGGGGGGGGAAGTTGGATTAAACCTGTTAGGCAACTCCAGAAGCTATGCACTGAAAAAGAAAAATCACAAGCAATGCAGCGTGTTGGGGGTAGATGGTCTGTGCTACATGCAACAAGTCCAAAAAGGAAAAACTGAGCTTTGATTCCCACGGTTTCCGATAAACTACTGCACTTCATCCAGAATTAAATGCTTCGGGTTTAGTTTATAATGACTAGGAACTCCAGGAGTCAAACCGAAATAAAGCAGGTGTTTTATCGAGACTTAAAAGCCATTATCAAAAATAAATTACACTTTTTCTTCTGAATTGGGAAGGGATGCTATGAAGGCTGGGATCCCAGTAGTCGTTCAATGGCTGCGTTGATGTCTCCTCCAGTTGCTATTAAAGCTTGTACGTTTGCTTCCCTGTTTAGGAAACCCATTGCACTTAGCTGTTCCAGCTGCTGCTGGAATCGGATTTCTGGATTCTGAATCTGGAAAATGATGGACACATGCTTTGAGAATCAACAAAATGTCACAATGCTCAAAACTACACCATTTACTACCCATCTAAGTCAAAGTGCTCAGTAACGTCAGCTCTATCAAGCTGGAATGCTTGTAACTGCAATTATTCCACAGGTGGGGGGGGGGGGGGGCAGGACATTTCTTGAATTCCCTATCCAGTAAAGAAAGTGTCACTAGTATTAATGCTCGTCAAGGTCACAGGAAGTAAAGTCTTGCACACACGCTAGATTCAACTCTGCTGTGGTTACGGATAACAACCACTACAGCCCGAGTATCTAGCATGTGTAAAGTGGCTCCTGTGTGCACTCCCCACCCATGTTGGCAATTGGTCCATCTAGTGCTGGCTGAGTGCATTGCTCTCCCCACTTACCCAGACTACTAAGTCCCTCTTGCGCAGCTCTGTCAGCCCTCCTCCCCCAAATAGGAACAGTAGCTACCAACATGTCTATACAGACTCGGTCCCACACTGTTGCCCAAGGGACCAAATCCCAATCCCTGCCAGGTGACAGTCCTTGTATGGATGTATGAGGCTTTCGTGCTAGACTGAGGGTGGCCCAGAGAGAAGCAATGGGGAAACTTCGTGTTTGGCAAATCTGGGGGGTTAAGATTTAAGTAGGTCAAGTTCATAAGTAGCTTGATGTACGCTATGTCTAGATGGCCAAGTGGTCTAAGGCATTGCGTTCCCCTCGCGGCGCAAGCTGAAATGCCACTTCTGACAGCATTTGCATGGGCAGCATTGTGGCGTAGTAGATAGCACTCTCGCCTTGCAGCACTGTGACCCCAGTTCAAATCCAAGGCCAGGGAACTATCTCCACGGAGTTTGTATTTTCTCCCCTTGTCTAGGTTAGTTTCCTACAGCTACCCAGTTTCCTCCAACATGCCAAAAACACAGAAAAAAAAAATTACCCTTGACATAATTTGGCCCTAGACTACAATGGACATATGACTATGGCAAGGATTAAATTGTGATTTCCTCTAAGGGACAGTTAATGACAAGACTATACATACATGCACTGAAAAGCACTGCAAAAGATGTCAGCGCAATATAAATGCAAAATATTAATGAAGCTATAATAGCATATGCTATTTAAATTACAACTAGTCACTCCACACACACACAACATTAATTGGCACCTTCAAAATGAACATTACCTGTGGATTAGCACCAGACAGGGCTTGCAGCATTTGCTGTATAAACTGCTGGTGCCCTGGTTCAGAGATTCCAGATAAAGGACTGGAGTTTTCAGTTGGTCCAGGGGTGGGCACGGTTGTGGAGGGTGGGGGAGCAGGACTGCCTCCTAAACCTCCAAATGCAGTAGAACTGAATGAGGGACAACACATAGTAAATAATCAAGCATAGTAAATGATCAGTTGTGTTTAAGATATATAAAGCAAATGCAATACTGAAATATGGACGAAATACACAAACTTATTAAGCTTTATGTCACTGGAAAGTTAAGCCATTTTAGTGCCAAATGCATATACATGTTGCAAAGCGTGTACCCTATAGCTATAAATAGAAACTGTTGTATGTGCAGTACTTAAAGAGAACCCGAGGTGGGGTTCTAAGAATGATATCCGCACACAGAGGCTGGGTCTGCCTATACAGCCCACCCTCTTTTGCTATGTAGTGTCCCCCAGCCCCCACCCCGCACTCTGTTATGCCCCCATAAATCACAGCCGCGCTGTCGACACGCAGCGGGCTGTGTTTACATCTGCAGCTGTCACTCTCGCCGCTCCCCCCTCCTCCTGCATAGCTCCGTTCCCCACCCACGTCCCGTCCCTCCAATCAGCAGGGAGGGAAGGGACACGGGTGGAGACTGGAGCTATGCAGGAGGTGGGGGAGCGGCGAGTGTGACACTACATAGGTAAACACAGCCTGCTGCGACACGCTGCGTGTCGACAGCGCGGCTGTGATTTATGGGGGCATAGCAGAGCGCAAGGGGGGGGGGGGGGGACCTAGAGGGAGACACTACTACATAGCAACAGAGGCAGGGCTGTATAGGCAGACCCAGCCTCTGTGTGCAGATATAATTCTTAGAACCCCAACCTCGGGTTCTCTTTAAAATGAAGGTTCAAGCAAAATAAAAAAATGAGTTTCACTTACCTGAGGCTTCTACCAGCCCCATGCAGCCATCCTGTGCCCTCGTAGTCACTTACTGCTGCTCCAGTTCCTCGCTGGCAGCTTGCCGACCTCGGGAAGCATGTTCCCGTTCATTGATCCCAGGGCTACCGGGGGGACACCATAGGGGCGCGCCCGCGGGAGCCAAAGCGCGGCACCGCAGCAGAGCAGCTGCCCGGACGTGAGCTTCACGTCCGGACGGCAGAAATGGTTAAAGGAATTATCAGGCAAAAAAAAAAAAAAAAAAAAAAGTTTCACATACCTCAGAGGTCGGCAAGCTGCCAGCGGGGGACTGGAGCAGCAGTGAGTGACTACGAGGGCACAGGATGACTGCATGGGGCTGGTAGAAGCCCCAGGTAAGTGAAACTCATTTTTTTATTTTGCTTGGACATTCCCTTTAAAAAAATAGTTTCCCTTACCTGGGGGCTTCTACCAGCCCCATGCAGCCATCCTGTGCCCTCATAGTCATTCACTGCTGCTCCAGCTAGTTTCATTTTTGCCCACCTCGGGGTCAGAAGGCCGAATTGCTTAAATTTTTTTGCATTCCCACTGGTGCAGGAACATTAACGCCAACAATTTTTTGTGTTAGCGGTGTAACGCCAACAAATTTTAGCGTTGCATCACTAGCTCTAAAAAAATGTATGCGTTAATGTTCTTGCACCAGCGGGAATGCTAAAAAAATGTAAGCAACGCGGACTGCTGACCCCAAGGTCGGCAAAAATGAAACTAGCTGGCGGCGGGGGACTGGAGCAGGAGTGAGCGACTACGGCACAGGATGGCTGCATGGGGCTGGTAGAAGCACCAGGTATGTGAAACTTTTTTTTTTTTTTTTTTTTTTGCCTGATAATTCCTTTAACCATTTCTGCCGTCCGGACGTGAAGCTCACGTCCGGGCAGCTGCTCTGCTGCGGTGCCGCGCTTTGGCTCCCGCGGGCGCGCCCCTATGGTGTCCCCCCGGTAGCCCTGGGATCAATGAACGGGAACATGCTTCCCGATCACCGATCCGTGTCCCCAGCAGAAAAACCAAAGCGCTCTTACAAGAGGCTACAGTCTTTAGGCACGTAAAAATTTCTGCATCCCCCTTGTGCTTTTGCTTAGCGAGAAGCACAAGGAGGGGAAAAAAACTCAAGGTGGCCAAATAGTAAAACTACATCTATATAATTTTTTACATTACAATTTACACACATTAAAAATTAACTGTTCTTCCCACACCAAAATATTACCCAAATAAAAATTATTGGAAAAAAAAAATTACAATTAAAAAAAAAATAAAAAAAAAACGACAAATAGTTACCTAAGGGTCTGAACTTTTTAAATATGCATTTGAAGGGGGTATACTACGAAAAAAAATTAAATAAGCTTGTAAATAGTGATGGATGCAAAACAGAAAAAAATGCACCTTTATTTCCAAATAAAATATTGGCGCCATACATTGTGATAGGGACAACATTTAAATAGTGTCATAACCGAGACAAATGGGCAAATAAAATACATAGGTTTTAATTATGGTAGCGTGGATTATTTTAAAGCTATAATGGCCGAAAACTTGAGAAATAATGAATTGTTTCCATTTTTTTTTTATTAATCCTGTTAAAATGCATTTATAAAAAAAAAATAATTCTTAGCAAAATGTACCACCCAAAGAAAGCCTAATTAGTGAAGGAAAAAACAAGATATAGATCAATAAATTGTGATAAGTAGTGATAAAGTTATTAGCGAATGAATGGGAGGTGAAAATTGCTCCGATGCATAAATTGAAAAATCCCCAAGGGCTGAAATGGTTAAAGGGGCACTATTGCAAATTAAGCGTTTTTCAGTTACTGTCTAATGATTTTTGCAAGATAAGCAATGTTTAACATAGTTAAATTGGCAGGTCAAAACTAATCTGAGTACACTGATATAACTGAGGTGAGAATCTCCTTATCGACGTCCAGCTAACTTTTACTGACGTGATTACAACTGTAGCAGGATCATCTGGGTCTGTTCTGTCACTCACTCCCCCCTCTGTGTGAGAGTGAGATAGTAATCTCCTACCTCCCAGTGTCGCTGGCTGTAGTTCTGTGAGCAATGCTGATCTCTGGGTCCCCTGCAATCAAAGATCAAGTAACAGAGGCAGCTAGGCAGAGCACTGTTAGGTGTGGAGGGCTTTACCTGCCAAACTGCAGGCGACCCCCGGAAATCAGCTTTACTCACAGAGCTACAGCCAGCAACAGGGGAGGAGGGAGATTGCCATCTCAGCCTCACAGGGAGAGGGGAGGGAGTGACATAACAGCCACATAAACTTGCTACAGTTGTAATAAAGTCAGTAAAAGTTAGATGGACATCGGTAACTCAGCTGGTGAGGAGATTCTCACCTCAGTCATATTAGTGCACAGATTTGTTTTGACCAGCCAATTTAACCATGTTAAACATTGCTTATCTTGCAAAAATCATTTATGACAGTAATTGAAAAATGCTTAATTTGCAATAGTGCCCCTTTATAAGCATTAATGGTTACGGTTTTTCTTCTTTAAAGAAGCACATATTTCATAAGCTGCTTGATGGCATAATTTGTACATCAGACTGATTTTGTACTCAAGCAGCTGGTGTATGTGGATTTTTTTTTTTACCAGGTTCCCATTTTCCTGCCATTTATGCCAAAAAAAAATGGCTTGAGCTTACCCTGGAACCAGTGAAGGGGCTTCGGTAGCCAAGGTCTGAAGTCCCTGCTGAATTTGTAATAAGGCTTGCATTGCCCTGGGATTGGACATGGCAGACAGGGTTTCTGGATTCTGCATCTAAAAATGGAAAGGAAGGGAAACCATTACAGTAAGAATGCCTTCCTGGAACAGTTACATTACCAGCACAACATACACATTGTAGCCACCAGAAAGAGGAGATTGAGCAACATACTAGTCTCAGTATGATTCTTCCCACAGCAAAATTTCTATACCCATACCACTGCTATTTTCTACAAGTGCCCATGTATCCCAGGTCCAAACATGACATGAAGTTGGAGATGCAAAACACAATCTGACTGCCATTTACATGCCTGGGCAGCAACTATGCTCTGACAATTGCTTGGCTCGTGTAAAAAATGCTGGCCAATGCTGCAGGCTGACAATCGATTAAGGGGTACCTAAACTGACAAACATTTATGCACAACCCCAAGAAAGGATAAAACAGGTCATTAGCTCAAAATCATACCTGTGAAACAGTGAGGGACTGTTTCCACTACACGCAGATTCTGCATGCAGAAAACTGACTCCAATGAATCCCTATGGGAAATCTGCATCAGGAAAATCACGTTCAGTGGAAACAGGCCCATAGGCATTCATTGGAGTCAGTTTTCTGCATGCAGAATCTGCGGGTAGTGGAAACAGGCCTTGAGAGTGTCATTCAGCTGAGACAAAAATATTTAACTTTACTTTTAACCACTTGATGACCCACCCTTTACCCCCCCTTAAGGACCAGCGTGGTTATTAGTGATCTGTGCTGGGTGGGCTCTACAGCCCCCAGCACAGATCAGGGTGCAGGCAGAGAGATCAGATTGCCCCCCTTTTTTCCCCCCTATGGGGATGATGTGCAGGGGGGGGGTCTGATCTCTTCTGCCTGCGTGTGGCTGGCGGGGGGGGCACCTCAAAGCCCCCCTCCGCGGCGAAATTCCCCCCTTCCTCTCCTACCTGTCCCCTCCCCGGTGATCCGGGCTGCACAGGACGCTATCCGTCCTGTGCAGCCAGTGACAGGACATCCCCTGTCACATGGCGGCGATCCCCGGCCGCTGATTGGCCGGGGATCGCCGATCTGCCAGCAGCGCCGTACAAATGTAAACAAAGCGGATTATTTCCGCTTGTGTTTACATTTAGCCTGCGAGCCGCCATCGGCGGCCCGCAGGCTATTCACGGAGCCCCCCGCCGTGATTTGACAGGAAGCAGCCGCTCGCGCGAACGGCTGCTTCCTGATTAATCAGCCTGCAGCTGGCGACGCAGTACTGCGTCGCTGGTCCTGCAGCTGCCACTTTGCCGACGCACGGTATAAGCGTGCGGTTGGCAAGTGGTTAAAAGATAACTATGAGATTCAAGGAATGTTCCATTTAGGAATAGGACGCAATCATTATCAGTTTAGGTTTGCGTTAACCTCCTGAGCGGTATGGACGAGCTCAGCTCGTCCATCACCGCCGGAGGCTGCCGCTCAGGCCCTGCTGGGCCGATTTTCTTCAAATAAAGTGCAGCACACGCAGCCGGCACTTTGCCAGCCGCGTGTGCTGCCTGATCGCCGCCGCTCTGCGGCGATTCGCCGCGAGCAGCGGCGAAAGAGGGTCCCCCCAGCCGCCTGAGCCCTGCGCAGCCGGAACAAAAAGTTCCGGCCAGCGCTAAGGGCTGGATCGGAGGCGGCTGACGTCAGGACGTCGGCTGACGTCCATGACGTCACTCCGCTCGTCGCTATGGCGACGATCTAAGCAAAACAAGGAAGGCCGCTCATTGCGGCCTTCCTTGTTTATTCTGGGCGCCGGAGGCGATCGGAAGAACGCCTCCGGAGCGCCCTCTAGTGGGCTTTCATGCAGCCAACTTTCAGTTGGCTGCATGAAATAGTTTGTTTTTTATTAAAAAAAAAACCTCCCGCAGCCTCCCTGGCGATCTCAATAGAACGCCGGGGAGGTTAACCCTTTAGCAGCCATTCCTGCCGCTGGGGAAGTGTGCCTTCCCCAGCCTGGTATGCAGAGTGGGCAGCAAGGATCTTTCATAGTTACTTGTCTGGACAGTTGAGTCGGCTTCTTCTTCCACCACCGCAGCAATGTCTTCTCAGTTCCGATCACATGTTGTGAAGAGGGGTGATGGAAAAGACTCTACCATCACCCCTCTTCCACCGAGTGATCCAACTCATCACACTGAACCGAATCAGTTCAGTGGATGAGAAAGGAATCCTTTCTCATCCACTGAACTGATTCGGTTCAGTGTGATGAGTCAGATCATGACTCACAGGAAAGAACCGTCTCAAATGAGCCAATCCCTCATGAACCGGGCATCACTAGTGTGAAGGGAAACTTCTGACGATTCCCTTCACACGCAAACAGAAGGGGACAAGTAAGCATGATGTTATTGGCCGGGCAGACTTGGAGTGAGACGGAGGGAGAGCTGTTGTCTCTCCCTCCTCATAGTAACATGCTGCATAACTTGCACTGAAGTTGGGGAGCATAAAACAGTATAATCCACAGCTGCACTCGGGAAGAGGCATCACCTCTAGCATAATGGTCTGCCCAAATAACCCGTCGCCGTCAGTTTGTTCAGGGGACGCTGTCTGCAAGGTATATTAAAAAAAAGACACACTGCACAGCAGAAGCATATGCTGTGTTCGTTCTGACTCATATTGCCATATTGATTAATGCTGCTTCCAGAAATTGAGATACTTTAATAGTATTCCTTTAAGCATGTCCCAGTGGCTGCAGCTCTTGAGTGCTTTGAGTCTGACAGGAGAAAAGCGGTAAACAAATGTTCGATAATTAAAATCATTGATGGTTAAACTCCTACAGGAGGCTGTTTGTGCAATGACACAGTAAATCCTAAAGAATGCACTACTACAAAAATACTAGATTCCCTAACATTACTAAAGCAGCATTTCCAAATGATTTTCCACTGCAGCATTTTTGAAAATGGATTGCCTAATCTGCCTTGTATCCCCTTGCTTACAGCTAAAAAAAGGTCCTTGGAATGTATGTCTGCAGGTTACCCTCCTTCAGTAGATGAATACAGTCTCAGCAAAACCAGTATGGGTTAAAGTCATATATGGCTTAAGTTCAAAGGTTCAATGTCTAGTCAGCTTGTTTTTATCTTTAGTGAAGCTGTGTTTGTCTTCTAACTTACCTGTTGTAAGAAAATTGGCAGCTGCTGTCTCATTTGATCTTGAAGTTGAGGATTTCCAGCAAAAAGCGGATTATTCTGCATCATCTAATTAGATAGGAAAAGAACAAAACACATTTTAAGGTTTAAGGTTTAATACAAACCAATCGATTGCCACTACCACCCAATTAGCATGTGTTGAAACATTAATGTTTCTATATAAATTCATAAACTGCTATGGAAAAAGTAAAGCTGTCCCCATGGTTGCCATTGGCAACTTCTCCATACTAGAAACTTACAAGTGGGGAGCCAAACGTTAAATGTTCGGTATGCCAATTCTGGTCTGAAAGGACTTCTGCTGGGAATACACGGGTCGATTTTGCAGCTCAATTTGCATTTGTATTTTTGCACAGCATGCGGCTTGTGCTTTAATATTAATGATCGCAAGTGAAGACCCAAACACACAGGTAAAAATACATATGCATTAAATGCACACACTTGGGGCTTCCTCAAGCCCAGACCGATGGCTTCCTTGCTTCCATCCTGGGCTGGACCGATCCTCTGCTAGCCGATTCTGTAAATTCTTTAATCTGTTTGAGTCAATGCACACGCAGTCCAAGTGCACGTGGCCGCGCATGCACTATACACGGCAACTACAGGAATGATCAGGCCAACTAGCAGAGGATTGAGGCGGCCAGGGAGAACGGCAAGGGAACGATCGCCTGAAGAGGACTGGAGAAAGCCCCAGGTGCGAATAAATTATTTTTTGTTCTAGTCTCAGGATTCCTTTAAAGTCACCTAGAGAAATTCAGCCTACGATACGCGAGATACTCGTGGCACTGGATGGAAAACTTCCCTAAGGGGTGGAGGCACTACTATTTATTCGGACACTGTAACTTTAATACTTTTTTCTCTAAGTTTGCATGATTGATTGCTGCTATTAGCGCAATAATTCACAACATTTGAACATGCATGAGCACGAGCAGGGACGACGGGAAAATGCATGAACACGTGCACAGCAGAAATTCTTAGTGCATAACGTAAATTACATGTCCTGGAAGACCAATTAGGAAGTGAAATTCAAGTCCTAAAAATGTAAAGGGGTTAAACAATGTGCTACTGAAGTCTGGTAGAAATTTCCAAATGAGCAAATGTGGATGTATTCACTTGTGCAGTGTTTTGCCACACACCAGCAGTGGATTGTAAGGGATAAGCCTATGTACAGCAGTTGTGAGCCCACGCATCATGGCATCCTTATTTCTAATGCCAGCCACAAAATGATATCTTCCACCACTACGAGACTATCTTACCGTCTCATCAGACTGACTGGATGAGGAGCAGGAGGAACAATAATTTGAGTATGTTTCATAACTTAGAGAACCCAAGGTGGGTTTGTCAAATCACATTAGGACACAGAGGCATGTTCTCTATACAATGACCTGCCTCTGTGTCTTTCCATTGTGCCCCCCCCCCCCCCCCCCGGCTCTGCTGTCCCACATAAAGCGCCAGGCTAGCGACACGCAGATTGTCGCTAGCCTGCTATTTGCCTCAGCCTGTCAAGTCACCGCTGCTCTCCCGCCTGTGTCCCTTCCCTCTCCGCCACTGTAAGCCGATTAGAGGAAGCTTACGGAGGCGGGAAGGGACACAGGCGTGGAGCCGCGCTATACAGGAGGCAGAGGAGTGGCGGTGACTAAAAGGCAGAGGTAAATAACAGGCTAGTGACAGAGCCCGGGGAGGGGTCTGGAGGCACAATGGAAGGACAGAGGCAGGTCATTGTATACAGAACATGCCTCTGTGTCCTAATAGGATTTGACAAACCCACCTCGGGTTTTCTGAGTTTACATTTCCAGTTAACTATAAAAAGGCAATAATTTAAACTGCAGGAGAGCATTACAGCTGGACAGAAAATGACACAAAGTTTTACAGCAAGTACTTTCACACAACAAAGCCTCTGCAGCTGTGAGGTTACAGGTTCCACATTACCTGTGCTGCAAGTTCTGGATTCTGGCTAAGAGACTGCATCATGTTTCTCATGTAAGGGGCAGACAGCATATTCTGCATCAGCTGTGGATTTTCAGTTATTTGTTGCATCAGACTCTGCATACCAGGTGTATTGAAAATCCCAGCTGTAAGAAAGAAGAAAAAAAAAAAAAAAGTTGAGAGGACATCAGCTACTACATAAAACCAGATAACCTGCATCCACTAGGCACTCATCAGGATGACATGTCTAGGTGGTGCAGCATTCTCTCCAGGCTCTTTTAGCCGGGTGCTTCACCCGGCTAGTTTTCATCAGCTCCCGGCTGTCATCGCCTTGCCTCCTTCTATGCTGTAAGCAAGTTTGGCAGAGAAAAGCCAGCCCTGCATTCTCTTGCCACCCCCCACCCAGCTACTTTTTCATGCCACCCGGCTGGAGAAAATTTCTGGGGAGAACACTGTAAGGGCCCGCTCACACTTAAAATCGCAGAACGCCGGCGGTAATTTTCCCACGATTAGCGCGGTAAAATCACTTGACACTGCGGCGGTTTTGGAGCGATTGCGGTTAGCGTGCTATGCACGCTAATCACAATCGCAAATCGCGGAACGCTCGTCGACGGCAAACCGCTGCATGCAGTGCGGTTATCGCTAACCGCAACCGCTACATTGTGTAGCGGTTCCTGCAAAACCGCTAGCGGTTTGCCATGAGCAGGAATCGCTCTATTCGCGCTCAGGTGAGAACGGGCCCTAAGGGTTATCAAAAGGTCTTCAGCTCTAATCAACGCCATTACAGACTAACAATTTTAGGATAGTGGCTTGTCACCTCAATCAATGAAAATAAAAAAGGACTTGCAAAGTGAGGATAAGGAGCACAGAGGGACAATTTATAGTTGGGAGAATATTTAGAGCACAACATGTAAGTGGTTATTAAGTGTATATACATTTACTTCTAGATGGTCAATGAGATGGATACAACTAGAAGTAACTTGCAACTAAACAAAACCAGCAAGTGCACGTAAAAGTTCCAAGCTTCCAGAATCATTAGCATCTCACTGACCGTGTATAAATTTACTACTGGTGTAGGCATAGGTCAGAATCATTCATTGAACATAAAGGTGGCATATCAGGGTCTTGAAAACCACCAAGTAAATTGCATTAATGATCAGAGCTTCATTTTATTCGCACTATTTGCTGAAAGTGAGAGGAATACAGAGGCTGCAATCTTCTTACCCTTATAAGCAATGCCAGTTGCCTGGCTGTCAATGCTGAGTTTTTCTTTAGTGGCTTGAGTCACACAGCTGCAACAAGCATGCAGCCAGTGGCATGAGAACAGGATCAAAAGCATCTGATAGAGGCGAAGCATCAGCACAGACGTCAGGCAAATGGCACTGATTATTAGAAAATGAAGATGGCCGACTCCAAATTCCTCTCAGGGCTGGGGCACACCAAGAGCACTTTTGAACGCTTTTAAAAATGCTAGCGGATGCTTCAAAAAGCACGTGGCTAATGTATATATGGGATGGATCACAACAGAGCAATGTGATTTTTTCCCAAACGCAAATGTGGGTCCCTGCAGCATTTTGGAGGCGATTAGGTCAATGTTAAGTATAGGAGAAGTGGAAAAATCACACGAAAAAAAAAAGCTAACAGTGAATTTCCTAGCATTCTTTTTTTCAACAGCTGATCGCTTCCAGGTCAAAGTGCAGAAGAAGTAGAAAATTGCTACAGAAAAAAAACACTCCAAAAACCACTAGGCATAAATAGAAAATCACTAGGCACATGCCTGAAATCGCTTTTGAGGGAAAAAAAAAAAAAAAAAAAAGAAACCGCTAAGGGCACATTCACTCTAGAGCGTTTTGCCGCTATTTCGGCAAAACGCTCAAACGCTTTTTAAAAGCGCTAGTGTAATGAAAGCTTATGGGCCCGTTCTTGGGTGATTTGCGCCAAGTGCTGCAAATCGCCCAAAAACGCAAACGCGTCGCCTGCACCATTTTCAGGCGATTTCCCAGCAATCGTGTTTCTGTGCTATAGAAGCGCTAAACGCAATCGCGGCAAAATCGCGGCAAAATCGCCGCAGTGTTCAGCGATTTTACCACGTGAAATGGCCAGCATTTGCAAGTGTGAATGGGGCCTAAGAGCCTAACACTAGTGATTTTTGGTGTGCACCGGCCCTCACTTCAAGTTCTCTTTCTAAAGGGGCCCATACACCTAACTATTTTCCCATCGATATACAGCAGATTCAATCACTGATCGAATCTGCTGTGAAATCGTTGCGCGAACGTTGACCGAACGATCGATTTCCAACCGAAATTCACAATTTCACAATCTGTTTGCAGTAAAGACAGCCATACGGTCCCTCTGATCAGATTCGATCAGAGAGGGATCTATCTGTTGGTCGATCTGATGGCAAATCGACCAGTGTATGGCTACCTTTAGTCTGAATACACAAACACTTTATATTCTGGGTCACTGTGCAGGCATACAACAAACAGGATTAGTGCTAGGAAACTAAGCAAATAGAGGAAATCAATGAATGTGTACAGAAAACACAGCAGCTAAAAGGCTCCAGGCATGTCATAGGTATGGAAGAGAAGACTATGCAGTGAACAACTTAAAGCCATCTGTAAACTTTAATAAAAAGGTCACAATTATGTTTCAATTGTAATGCCAAGCTATTTATAATGGCTATAACCCTATCAGTGCTAAATAAGTAATTTTGTGAATAAAGAAAAAAAAATTCAATTTGTAATCTATGAATATCATAAAAATTTTACTTTTCTGAAGAAAAAGGTGCATTCCAATTCAAAGCCATCTCATTCCTAGCTCAGCAACAATTCCAAAGATCTTGTTTTAAATTGGACTCATCTAAAACAGTCACACTACAGCATGAAGAATTGAAACTGAACTTACTTCCCAAACCGGACGTAAGATTTGGTAAAGTGGAGCCAGGTGTAGGCGTGGCGTTTCCTCCACCACTGCTTCCAGTCTGGTTGCCTCCGCCTCCTGAGGATGAGGATGATGAGGATGAGGAAGATGATGAACCTGACTGAGGAGCCCAGGGGTTGGGCAATGGATCTCTATTCTCTGTTCTTGATGGTGGGTTTCCAGAATTTGGAGAGTTGCCCATTAGTGATGCAAATGGGTTACCACCGAACTACAATTTAGAGATTTAGCATGACATGATTACACAAAAAAATAACTGCATTAACATACATTTATAACAATTAGCAAATATGCCTATTGGGCACAGCACAACAATTTTCACTATCAGACATATGCTTGTTTCACAAGGGAGTAAAGACTGTGGTATTCAGCTCTATCCTTAAAGCATTAGCTCTGTAGAGATCAATAGCAGACAGTTTGGATGTTTGGGCCAGGCAGATGTGGCTGTACTTGCGTGGCGCTGAGGGTTCTATGTAAAAGGTGTTCGCATACGTGCAGTAGTGCGGTTATATTTCCTCATTTATATTATACTGGTGTTCTCGGTTATAGCACTGCTGTTTTTTCCTTGCATTGCACATGACTAGACAACATTCTCAGACAGTGAAGCTGCCTAGCAAGGGCCCATTTCCACTATCACGAATTCGCATGTGTTTTTCGCATGCAAATTCGCATAGCAATACAAGTGAATGGGACTGTTTCCACTTGTCAGGATTCCTTTGCGTTTTTCTGTGCAGAAAAAAATTTGCACGGCAGAGCCATCAGAATTCGCATACCGCTATGCGAATCGCATACAATGTAATTTAATAGGAAATTCGCATGTAGTTTAGGTATGCGAATTGTCATGCGAATCCGCATAGCAACAATGGACAAATCACACCAGCACTGCCATGGTTAAATTCGCATACATAGTCATTGCGAATTCGCATGAAAATTCGCATAGACCCGCATGAGAAATTCGCATCCGCATGCGAATTTTTACCGCGGCGATTCGCACCGCACAAGTGAAAATGGGTCCTAAGTGTTGAAAATCTAGTCATGATCAAAAATGTTTTCGCAGTAAAACAAAAGCGTTACTTCGGCTTTTTTTAGATTCAATTTATGACGACAGTCAATATTTGCAGTGTTGACCCTTCTCAATTTCTAAAACTCCCTCTGGCATTCTAGATTTAGGGTGCGTTTCCACTAGTGCGGTGGGAAATCGACGCGGATTCTCCGCGGACGAATTCGCATGCAGGAGCGAAATCGCATGCGGTTGTATGCGAATTTTACCGCAAATTCGCATATGATTTCGCATGGATGACGCTGTGTGCGAATTTAACCATGTCAGTGCCTGTGTGTGCTTTATCATTGATTCCATACGAAATCGTATGCAAATTCGCATGAAAATTCGCATGAAAAAACACCATGCGAATTCCCTATTAAATACATTGTATGCGAATCGCGTGCGTGCGGTGTACGAATTCGGATGACTCTGCTGAGCAGATTTTTCCTGCACAAGAAAACGCTCAATTTTCCTGACAAGTGGACACAGGCTCATTCACTTTTATTGGTTATGCGAATTTGCATGCGGGGAACGCATGCGAATTTGCGTTAGTGGAAACGCACCCTTAAGCTTCTATGCCAAGTGCCAACTGATGGTGTACCATTTGGGCTGTGCACTTGAAGTCTATAAAAATATATTGGGCTCCGCTTTCCTGTTTACTTATAGATAACAAACAATAGGTTCTAAATGGGATTAAGATCTGGGTTCCTGGGACATAGGTTAAAAAAAAACAAAAAAAAACACAACAATGTTATAATAACTTTTGTTTGTTACAAGGTGCTCCATCATGCTGGAAAACACAGATCATCCCCAAAATTGTGCCTGGATTGTTGAACATTCTGCTACCTATTCTTTATTCATTGCAGTGTTCTTGGACTTGCAATGTGACTGCCCTCACATCCTTTGATAATAAACAACCCCACACATGGTTTGACACTTCACTGCATGACATTCATGGTAGTTTTTTTTTCTCGAGACCAGTTTTCCAACGTCCCAAACAGAAGGATTAATCTGAGAAAATACTTTACACCAATTGTTGACTTGTTTTAGAATGTAATGTAGCAATTGGAGCTGTCTCAGACTCACAATATTGGATCAGCCACTGAAGTTGATGCAGTTGGTGCAACAGTGCTGCAGCTGAGTGGAGGATGATGCCTCAATCATGTACAATCAAAGATAAAGCTGGCACCTCCTAAACTTATCTTTATTCAGTCATAGAAAATAGTTCAAAAAGCCAACATTTCGGGACCAAAGAATTTCAGTCTGTCCTTAATATGTTTCTTGGAAAGATGTGGCTACTTTGCTGCCATTCTTGGCACAAAACTGTTGTCCAAAAGTCTTAGCATGGCTGTGTGCGTGCAGATGCCCATAACACCCACCTGCTACCAGTATTCAGGAAGCTCTGCACTAGGGTCACCATGAGTCTGTAGCTAGCTCCACAGAAGGCGAAGGTTCTGGCACTTTCTGGGACACTTTTGGATGTCTTTCATAAGCTGGCAGTACATTTTTTTTATTATTAGATTAGATGCTCGATTTAATAACTACATTAAAAAAAGAAAGGCTCCATGTAAGAATGAGATACTGCTCAAAAATTTGAAGAAAGTAGACACTTCTTTATATAATGAAGTGGGTGGGGAGCAGTATTTAACATGTAGGCTACATTAGCTTTATAGCGTATTGGCAGAAACCGTGAAATGGAGACTAAATCTCTGCCGAGATGAGAATTTATATTGAAAGTGACAAGAAGGTAAAACTACTGACATCAGACAGAGGGCTCATTTACCTGACCCAAGAAGAGTGTGGTGGCCTATCGGCTTACCCAGGGCGAATGTACGGGCTAGGTACAGGGAGCTAGGGTTGCAACGGTAGAAATTCCATGGTATGATAACCATGAAAAACAAAAAAATACCACGGTATGATGGTATTATACAATTATTTAGACCCAGGCCTCCCCTTACATTAAATAATGTGCCCCGACCCGAGTGTGGAGTGTCCCACTCCCTCGGCATACATACGATTAAGCCGCCAGGAGATTTGGGGCCCAGGGTAAAACTGTAAAAAGGCTCACCCTGCTCCTGCAAAAGTCCTGGTGGCATTAGAGATAGGTGTAGCAAGTAATAGGTGGCCACAGCATAGGTAGCCAGTAGTAGGTGGCCGCAGTATAGGTGGCCAGGGATAGGTGTAGCCAGTAATAGGTGGCATAGGTGGACAGGAAAAAGTGGCGACGATGTACTACTGCCTAAAATGTGCCCAGCTTAAAAAGTCCTGTGTGCAGGGCTTGGACCGGGCACTGAGCTGCAACAGGATAACGAAGAATGGCAGCAGGATACCAAAGATGATTCAATGTTTCAGCGTGCAATACTGAAGAGCAAGATTTCAAAGGCTTTCTTTTGACTGGTTGTGATGATCTTGATGGCAGGAGAAGAGCCCAGTTATTGATCCAATCACTGCGTTTGCTGAGAAGATCGAGCGTAATGATTGGCTCAATGACGGGGCTCTTCACTTGCCATCAAGACCATCGCGGCCAATCAAAGGAAAGCCTTTGAAGTCTGGCTCTTCAGTATTGCGCACTGAATGTTCTCTGGTATCCCGCTGCCATTCTCAGTTATCCTGCTGCAGCTCAGTGCCCGGTCCAAGCTCTGCACAC
Organism: Hyperolius riggenbachi; assembly: GCF_040937935.1. Classification (NCBI taxonomy): domain Eukaryota; kingdom Metazoa; phylum Chordata; class Amphibia; order Anura; family Hyperoliidae; genus Hyperolius; species Hyperolius riggenbachi. The sequence goes on from NC_090646.1 coordinate 426,989,463, forward strand.
AGGACTGGTAAGCTGGGCACATTTTAGGCAGTATTACATCGTCTGCATTCTTTTCTGTCCACTCGTGCCCTCTGCAGTCACAGTGGGAGGACCCCCGGAGACGTTCACCCCCGCCGCTGTTGGTGTGCCTGCTGTTGTCGCACATCTCCGATGCTGCCCCCCCGCAGAAAATGATAAAACTCGATCCATGCACAATCAAACCGCGGTATACCGTCATACCGCGGCAACCCTACAGTGAGCAACTTCATGTTTGAGTTTCACAGAAAGTCACAAAGGTAATCTTTATATATCTGAAACATCTCACAACTCAGTGTGAAAATACCTGTTCTTGCGCTGCATTTAGCATAGGCTCCTGAATGTCTGTGTACATTCTGCGCAAAGCATTGTAGCCTCCAGGAATACTTTCTAGATTGCTTAATGCTCGGTCTTGATTCCTCATCATCTCTTGCATCATTGCTGGATTTCTGGCCAGTTCTAGAGTCTACAAAATAGTTAATATTTACTGTATTTTTTTTTTTTACAGTACTTGCTCATAGTCCACAGCAGCATGTAACAGGCAATTCTGCACATGGAAAGCTATTACTGCATTTGTTTTAAAAGCATATTTTGGACCCGGATCTGCTCTTCTCAAAATAAATGTATTAGGTCCCTGACACTGAGAAGCATTTTGGGGGTGATTTTCATTAATAATAAAAAAAAAAATTTCCATTGCCTTGTAAAAATTGCCTTGAGTGCGCTTTTTGACAAAACGATCATGGCTATTTTGCCGCATTTTAATGCAAGTCAATGGAAGCGTTTTTTTTAAAAGGAAAAAAGTAAACGACCCGCAAAATGTTTTTGCTTATCAATTCACTCGCTCAACAACATCGAGTGCAGCGATTTGCTCAATGATGGAGCTCTGCTCCCACCCTCGGCGCTATCGGACCCAGTTAGAAGAGAAGGCGGCAGTGATTGGATGGATTTGTTACAGCTTCAGCGCCTGATTGGTCGAACAGCACTGGAGGCTGAAGAAAATCCTCATTAAAAAGGAAGCATTCGAGGTACATAAAAATAAATAAAATAAATCTACTTCCTCCAGCCCCTGGCAGCCAATATGTCCTTCGCCGCAGCTCCAGAGTCCCAGGATCCCTCCAAAGTAGTTCTGCACCTGCTCAGTCCAGACCATGTGAGTGTGACTGAAAGCAGTGCTCGCACAGTAAAGGTCGACCTGGCGAGGGACATATGGGCTGCCAGGGGATGGAGGAAGCCTCGGGTAAGTAGATCTATATTTTTTTTAACCTTGAATGTATCCTTTAAAGAGAGAGTCTAAAGCGAGATTAAATTAATGATTTTGCCTTGTATTAATGCTCAGCACTATAGCTAGTGCTAAAATGCTGCATCCCCATGGCAAGAGGGGTTTATACCCCCCCAAATCCCGAGCTAACAGCAGGGAGCGCTTCCTGATTGAGGCAGAGCTTATGGCTGTAGCTCTGCCTCTTCGCGCGTCAATTCCTGCCTCTTCCCGCCCCTCAGTCTTCCTTCACAGAGAGGGGCGGGGAGAAGCGGAGATCAGCGCAGCGAATGACGGGCATCGAGGCAGAGCTGCAGCTCACAGCTCTGCCTCCATGAGCTGCAAAATACACGACCAAAAAAGTTGTGGATTTTGCAGAGGGGATTTGGAGGGTATAAACCACGCGTTTTGCCGCGGAATAGCGGATGTTTAGCATTCCCTATAGTGCTTAACATTAATACAATATAAAAGCAATTTAAGAGTTTTTCCTGTAGCATCCGTGCTACCATACAGCAACAGGTAGACCATGATAATACACAGATGCTAATTAAGAACATTTACAACATCCTATTTAAGCAGTCTAGAAGAAAAATTATAAAAATAAAGAGAAACATACTTGTCGCATTATATCTGGATTATTGAGCATGTGACTGATCTCTGGATTTCTCTGGATTAATTGCTGCATTTGTGGATTGGCCATTATTAGTTGTCGCATCAAATCAGGGTTAGACAGCATGCTCTGTACAAATGGATTTTCCATGATCTGAACCATCATCTCTGGGTTGGACATAAGTTGTCTCTGCATTTGGCTCTGCAGCTCAGAGAAGTTTGATGCATTCATTCCCAAGCTACTGAGTCCTGCCAGGCCGCCAAGCCCTCCTGGAAGATAAATAAATAGGTCTTAAGATAAAGAATTAATGTTTACAGCATTCTCAATCCATTATAAAACTAAATCTTTCAAGTTCATTGTAAAATGGACAGTACCAACTGTGCATGTTAGAGTGATGCTGCTCTGTAAAATTTATAAGCTATAGGCTCACTATACTCCAGCAGTTCTGAATGTATGCCTGGCTTTCAGGAGCATAAAGACGTGATTTTGCACATTTGGCAGTGATGCATTATGGGAAGCCACAGTTGCTTTGTTTTAAGATTGCATTCAGCATTGATAAGAGAAGAGCACCACTTCCCATACTCACGTGTTTACTATATACGATGATCACTTTTTAATTTAATACATGTTTGAGCATGTGCTATTGCAGGAATTCTGTTAGTTACCTTTTGAACTCATACAAAATAAGGACATGGTCTAATAGGATCTGGAGTGTGAATATCCGCCAGTATTGGAGTAAAAGTAGCACCTCCTAAATTATTTGTAGCAATTTATTGTGAGGAAAGAACCAATGCCAATGTTTCAAGACCTCACAAGATCTCTTTATCAAGGCATGATGTTCAAGACAATGATCTGAAACTTTTTGCAGCACAGACAGGGTGAATCCACCTCATATAAACTGCTCTCAAGCAGCATCAACAGTCAGGAAAGCTGAGGCAGAGGGAACCATTTTAATGTACAAAAGCTTTGGGAGATGGGAGGCTGGGGGTCGGAACAGTCTTCAATAGGCTTTAAAGGAGTTCTTTTGAATCCTAAAACTCAAACTAGCTGACACTTACCTGGGGCTTCTCTCGGCCCCCTGCAGCGGTAATGTCCCGTGCCGTCCTCTTCCAATGCTCCGTTCCCCGCCGCTGGTCCTGGTGTAATCACGCAAGCGATTGCACTGCGGCTGCGCGGCCATGCTCGCTCCCGCATGCGTCATAAGGAGCTTACCGCGCAGGCGCAGTACAAGAAAACTGTACTTCGCAGTATGCTCCCGATGATGTGAGAGGCAGCGAGCATTATTCATCTGTATAGATGAATATTAAACCAAGACTGGCGGCAGGGAACGGAGCATCGTAGGAGGACGGCGCGGGACATTACCGATGCAGGAGGCAGATAGAAGCCCCAGGTAAGTGTCAGCTTGTTTGATTTTTAGAATCCCACAGAACCCCTGTAGCCACCCTGGCGCAAAAACGTTAATGACGAGCTGAGCTCGTCCATGCCGACAGGGAGATTTCCTGATTCTCTGCCCCACCGGCTGCATTTTGTTATCATCAGAGGTATTCCCCAGGATGGCTGGATGCCTGTCTGCACGGTGTGGGTAGCAATCTGTGCTACCCCAGCGTGCAGAACAAGCATCCAGCCACCCTAGAGAATCCCTGGGCAGCGGATCGGCGGGCAGAGAATGTGCGTGCGGGTGTTCCCCCTTGTATGCGGCGGCTGCGCGGGCGGGGGGGGATCCCCCTTGTATGCGGCGGGCGGGTGGCCTATCCCCCCCCCCCCCCATCAGCCCGTTGAGTAAATAGATCTCTCTAGCGACGGCTGCGGCACACACCCTCCTCCATCTCCGAACATTTACATTACGGGGCTTGGTGACGTCACCAAGTCTCGTAATGTAAATGTTCAGAGAATGAGACTTGGTGATGAAAGAGAAAGTGCTGTTGCAGCCATCGCTGGAGAGCCTTCGGGTGAGAAGATCTATATACTCAATGGGCTGAGGCGGGACTGGCTAAACACCTGGCTCACTATATATCTGGCTAAACACCTGGCTCACTATATACCTGACTATACATCTGGCTAACAATATACATCTGGCTACCTATACATCTGGGTCTTATACTCACCATTAGCGTGCTGATCCCTCGTCGCGTTCCTCTGATAGCTTCCCCAGTGCCTTCTTCCATGTCCCTTGGCGGATTTTGCTTCTCCCTCGATCACATGTCCGTCGGTCGGCGTTGATGACACCAGGGTCACACAGCGTCAACATCTCGCAGCAAACTTTTTTATTGAATTCAATACAATAAGCTGAATTGAATTCAATATCAAAAAAATTGATTGCAAAAAAAAAAAAAAAAAAAAAAAGGTTGAAAATGATTGGAAATACATTGAAACACTTTCTGCACGGAAATCCTGGGGAAATTGAACGCCAGGGTGGTTAAAGTATCTACAGCAAAGTCCCTGGTATCCATCACTGGCGGGGGATCACCTGATGCCGGATACATGTGCAGCAATGAATACGAGCCTCTAGCGACTTCTTCTAACCTTCCTGTAGCTCCCAACATCCTTTGTGCACAGCTCCCAGCGTTTCACCTAATCCCCGTTGGATCACATGACACGCAGGGGCCGAGAACAGACTCTGGAAAGCCCCTAGGAGCTACTGGAAGGTAAGAAGACTGTGCTAGAGGCTCTTTAAGCATTTTAATGCCTGCAAATCCCCCAACAAATAGTCCCCATTATCCCCGCAGGCATAACGGTTAGTTGATACTTCTGGGGAGATTGCTGCAGATACAAACAAAAAAACAGAACATAGCAAGTTTGAGAAAATTTTAATTGGCTCCAATAGGACATAGAAAAGAGTATTTTAAAAGGTAAATTACAATATAGTTTCAGCATCAAATATATGGATTTTTGAGCAAAGGTGTGGTCAAACTTACCTACGCCAAAAGGAGTATTTGTGGTTGTCGAGCTGGTAGTTGTACTGCTGGAAGTTGTAGAAGTGGATGCTGGACTGCTGGGGCTGTTGGGTTGTGAAGTAGAAGTAGAAGCAGAAGCAGCAGGCTGGGACCTACAAGACAAGCAGCAATAAATACAGCAATGTTCCCCAAGTGAAGCTTTTCAAAAGTAAGAGGAAACAAGACAGATGAAAGCACATACTTATTCTGTGTTTTGATGACAAGATGGACTGTAAGCCCGTCATTGATGCCATGCTGACTGAGTGTGTCCTGGTCCTTTAAAATTTTCCCGGCAAATATCAACACAAGCTGATCTGTGTTGGATTTGAAGCGTTTTGATATGTCCTCCTTAAACTGAAAACAAGGAAATGGTAAATATATCTGTTTTGCAAAGGTGAATTGTGACATTTGGAGCAAAATTGTGTTTCATGAATGTATCAAATAGATGTAGGGATACACTCAACTGTGCTTTTGCAACATCAAGAAAAAAAAAAAAAGTAACCAAAATTAGGGCTGGTAAAGACGGACGCTTGCAGAGCGTTTACTGCCAGCGTTCGGGGCTTGGCGTTAAACGCTCCCATTCAAGTGAATGGGAGCGTTTGTACCAAGCTTTTACGCGCGTTTGCACGAACGCGGCGTTCAGGTCCCGATTTTCACTGACGTTCAAGGAGCACCTGGAAGCTACATGTTGCTTCCAGGGGCGGTTAACCGCGACGGGTAATGTCCCCCTAGGGGAAGAAAAATGCGACCGCATCCGAACGCAATGCGAACGCTGCTGAAAGCCCGAACACATTGCCGCCGCGACGCCAACGAACGCGACGCCTCCAAACGTCCGTCTGAACCAGCTCTAAAAGTGGACTTCTAGCCAAAAACTTTCTAAAGGTTTTAACGGCACTAAAAACACCAAAACTTCTGTCATGCTGTTAGAGCGTTCTGTGTCAAATCAACACAATTTTGTATGAAAATCTGCCTTGACATCTCAGATTTTTATGAAACTTGTATTTAATAACTTTTGAATGAAAGGGACAGAATACCCAAGTAGCTCGGGGTGACAGAAAATTACTAGGAAAGTATAGGGGACCAAAAGAGACCTACTAAAAAGCAATGCTTAGTGTGGTTTACCTTCTTAAAACAGAAGGTATTTGCGATAATTCAGGTTTAAGTGTACTGTTACTCACAATGCACCAATGTTCAATAAGGTTTATGGTCATCCCAAGCTGATTGAGTATTCTGTTTTTCTGGTCCAAGCCCTATTGCAGTGATGGCTAACCTTGGCACTCCAGCTGTGGTGGAACTACAAGTCCCATGAGGCATTGCAATACTCTGACAGCTCTAAGCATAACTCGGGGAGGCAGAGGCATGATGGGATTTGTAGTTGTCACAGCTGGAGTGCCAAGGTTAGCCATCGCTGCCCTATTCCATAGAGCCATATCAATCCCTGCCATGCACTGAGGAGGACCAACAGTCTGAAACAGGCTATCTGTATGTTGGGTTGATGTGGCTCTGTAAAATTTTAATCTATAGGCTTGCTATACACCAGTGGTTCTGGATGTAATGGCAGCGCTTCCAAATACAGGCTGCACCCGAATTGACCAGCTGCATAGATGTGCAGGTCCCAAAACATGTGCAGATTATACAACTTGCATTCAAAACAGATGCAGCAAATGCAGTTTTGGATGTAAGCCTGGCTTCAGGGGCATAATGAGATAATTGGCATATTCAGCAGTGGTGCATTGTGGGTAACCACAGTCACACACTTAAATACAAATTATAGCAAATACCTTTTGTTTTAAGAAAGCAAATCACACAAAGGAAAAGCAGATTTTTTCTCCCATTTCTATTTATCACTGTGTAAAAGCACTAGATACACCAAGCTTCATCAAAATCAAAGGATGTCAGTCAGAATCAGTGTGTTGATTTGACACGGAATACCCCTTTATTATTTTGTGCCACTTAGTATAATTCCACTCTGTTTCTGTCCACAGGAAGATAATTAGTAATTAACAAACGCCCTTCCTCGACAGTGATATTAACTATCATATGGGGTAAAAAAAATAAATAAAAAAAATAAAACACAAGACCACTTATGTGATAGACCAGGGCTGTGGAGTCGGTACAAAAATCTTCCAACTCCAGGTACCTAAAAAGCCTCTGACTCCTAAGTCTAATACTTACCAGGGCTGTGGATTTTGTCCAAAAATCATCCAACTGACTCCTCAGTTTATGAAATCAACTCCAGGTACCCCAAATTGCTCCGACTCCAAAGCCCTGTGACAGACCTTGTAACAGATGGCACACTGGACAAAGGTGCTTGCTGGCCTACCATCTACAGACTAGCCCACAGCAATTTCTACACAAACTGCAATTCTGAACCCAGTTTCCACTGACAAGCTTCAGCCAAATGTGATGCAGCAGTATCTCTTATTAACTGCAATGCAATAGATCCAAACTACTCTCCTGACATTTAGCCAAAATAACCTGGTTTGGTGTACTGGGTCTTGGGCAGAAAGATTTTTCTCTTAGGTAACAAAAGATCATTTTAGCAGAAGGCTGGCAGAAACATCCACTTTTAAAATCTCAAGCTTAGGAGTACTTCGACAAAAGACAAAACCACTGTCTCCAGTGCCTCAGGACGTCAGGCAAACAAATATTTGTCTCCTCTTAGCTTCTACTTCCCGTTATACAGCAAAACCACAGAAGCCATGGGCAATTTTATAATTCGGTTATGTGATTCAGTAAACCAAGTAGATCTACTTACTAATGTGAAACGTAAATTAGTGACATCATTTACCTTATGTTCAGTACCTTTTGCTTGTTATATCCTGAAGAGAAATCCTACTCATAAGTGAACCCTCATCTGACAAAAGTTATTGTGAAAGCAGTACAAACATGAGGTTCAATATATTGGCTATAGATTTCATGTTGAAATCTATTGAAAATCGATGTGCAGTGTGTGGGGAAGGAAAAAGATCTCTCTCTCCGATTAGGTTCAGATCAGAGAGGGATCTGGTTGTCACATCACTTGGCAATCTATAAAAATGTACGGCTACCTTTAGAGTTTGGCAAATCAAAATCAGCAGGCAGTGTTTCTGACAGGGCTGTGGAGTCGGTACAAAAATCATCCGGCAGACTTCCGACTCCTCAGTTTATTATGAAACCACCGACTCCAACTCCAGGTACCCAAAATTGCAGGGCTGTGGAGTCGGGACAATGTTGGGCACCCAGAGTCGGAGTTGAAGTCGGAGTCGTGGTTTCATAACCTGAGGAGTCGGATGATTTTTGTACAAAATCCACAGCCCTGTTAAATATTACACTAAGGGGTCGGAGTCAAGGAGTCGGAGACGGGGCCATTTTGGTTACCCGGAGTTGGAGTCGGAGTAATGGTTTCATAAACTGAGGAGTCGGGAGTATTTTTGTACCGACTCCACGGCCCTGCAAAATTGCTCCAACTCCGACTCCAACTCTGACTCCACTGCCCTGGTTTCTGAGTGGCCCAATTCAAAGTTGCATACAAACCAGAATTCCCTGCGACCCTCTCCAGTACTCCAGTGTTCTCCCCAGGATTTTTTTCCAGCCGGGTGGCATGAAAAAGTACCCGGGTGGGGCGGCACGGGGAAATTTGGTGGTGTGGAAAATAAAATATGCTCTAATTATGTCCCACACATGCGCCCATATGCACGCTGGTAGCCACGTGGGGCATGTGTATGGATGATGGACGCAGCCTGGAGCTAGCGGTGCACACGGACAGGTAAAGTATAGGGGCGGCGGCACATTGCACATTAGGGGGGTAGGTGGCGGATGCGGATACTTACAGGCTTGACAGTAGTGTCCGTGCACGATGACAGCTTGTCGGCTTAGCCTCGGGCGCTGGTCCCGCCTCTTACTACCGCTGAGACTGTGACCGCACAAGCTCGCCGAGAAGCGCGAGATCTCGTGCACAGAGCTGTGCAGATTCAGGAGCATCGTGCGCGATAGCTGGCCGGTGATGGCAGCTGGGAACGCAGCCCGCCGGGCAGTAATTGATTTTACCAGGGCCGCCCACCTGTTTGATCCTGGGGAGAACACTGCATTGGTATATCTGTGGTTCAGGTATGCACACAGCATTGATGACATCTTTCTTATTTTGAACACATTGCTACAACAGCATGTCAGGAGTATCATCAAGCTGTGCATGTAGCTTCTCACAGCTCCACTGACTCATCTGCTGCTCCAGCCATGAGATCCATAGCAGCCTGGACCCCCCCCCCCCCCCCCGAGTGACCCAGACATATTTGTAGTGCAACCCTGACCCCCGATTGCCCCCTCAGCCAAATGCCGGGCAGAATCGTGCTGACACAAACTCAGCTCAGTGAGTTGATGTGTTAATGTCCCCTCCCCCCCCCCCCCCCCCCCGGGTTTTCAAACATCCTCCGGCAGAGCAGAGTAGCAGACAGAGTGTAGTCCTTATCAGCAGCGTGTCCGTCCCCCTCCTGCACATATGGGCTCTATTAGCAGAGAAGTTTTCACTCACCGTTTCTCGCCGTTCGGGTTCCCCTGCTTTGCCTGTCATTCCCCTGCTTTGCCTGTCACCGGCTCACATCTATGTCGCTATGCTGTGGCGCCTCGCCACCAGAGGGCATCATACATATGAGCCGGTGACAGGCAAGCAGGATAACCCGAACGGCGAGGAGCAGTGAGTGAAAACTTCTCTGCTTAGAGCCTGTATGTGCAGGAGGGGGACGGACACGCTACGGATAACGACGACTATGCTACTCTGCAGCGCTGCTCTGTGCACATTCGGGAGCAGCGCTGGTTTTTGCTACCCAGTGCGATACCCGGCCACGTGCTGATGGGACCGCAGGCAGCCGGGCGGTAATTGATTTTACCCGGGCGGCGCGCCCACTTGATTGATCCTGGGGAGAACACTGTACTCTATATGGAATAGGTACCAACTATTCTAAAGATTAGCAACCAAGGGATATGTAATAAATTCTCAGTTTTTCCAGAATTCATCAAGTTGCAAAATATCTACAGAGATAAGCCCCACAATCGAGGTTTATACTTATACAGTACTGGGAAAGGTTTCTGTATCTACATATTGTACTCCTTAATCCCACTCATGTAACCCTGCTTGAGTCTAAAAAAAAACACCCCATTGGCTAAGTCAGAACTTCTTTGGGATCACTAGTGTTTGCCCAAAACAAATTAGCAGTTCCCATAAATAATACAATCTTACCAAATCTATGTAGTAGAAGAGCAAATTGTCCAGAAACTTTGGGTAGTCCCTCGTATTGCATGGAGGTGGTAAGATTGTTTCATCGATGGGCCCATTTAATGAAGAATACTGTCCACCCTAAGCTACCAGTACCTGTGACACCTCCTTGATGTCCTGGTAACTGCAACTGCCTCCCTAAAGCCAGACATACACCACTAGCTTTTCATGCAACCCTGTAATAAATATCACCCTGACTGGAACTCAAGTGAGAAACTGACTGTTTTTATTGGTTAGGATTTAAAATTCAACATTAGAGAATGATCTCAAACTAAAAATGAGAAGAAGACACTCCGAAAAAAATTCTACTTACTATTAGCACCAGGGCTGTGGAGTCGGCACAAAAATCTTCTGACTCCAACTCCGACTCCTCAATTTATGAAACCACCGACTCCAGGTAACCAAAATGGCTCTGACTCCTTAGTCTAATACTTACCAAGGCTGTGGATTTTGTACAAAATTATTAGACTCCGGCTCCTCAGTTTATGAAATCACAGACTCCGACTCCAACTCCGGGTAACCAAAATTGCTCCGACTCCAACTCCACAGCCCTGAATAACACTACATATACAATTATATAATTTTCAGACCAGGTTTATATGCATGATCAGACATACCTCCAGTTTTGGAATATCAGCAATGGTCACATTTCTGCAGTTACCCTTTATAGCTCCCCTGTGATAGACCTGAGGTACAAGGGAAGGGTGGCTCGAGCCCCATATACATGTTAGATTAAGCTCAGCCAAGGTGGCCAAAAATGAGTATTCAATGGCTGAGTGACAACCAAGAGCACTGTTCTCCCCACTTACCCTGCCCACCGAGTGAAGTTATTGCTAAGCCATCAGCTCCCCCCTTCCACATATTGACAGAACATGTCACTAACCTGTAGGCTGGGACGCGTCTACATAGCCTTGACCTTGTAATTTCCAATCCCCACCAGGTGACAAGCAGGGCTGTGGAGTCAGTACAAAAATCATCCGACTCCTCAGTTTATGAAACCACCAACTCCGAGTACCCAAAATGGCTCCGACTCCTTAGTCTAATTCTTACCAGGGTTGTGGATTTGGTACAAAAATCATCTGACTCAGACCCCTCAGTTTATGAAACCACCGACTCAGACTGCAATTCCACAGCCCTGCTCGTAAGTGCATCTGGCGCTTAAGTCATCACTCCCAACAGCACAACCCTACTAATCAAATTGTGGGAGGAAGAATGTGGCTAAACAGCACAACTCCCTGGAGTCGTAACATGAGAAATGCACCACTGCTAACTTACAAGAAGGATATTGAGGATATTGAAATCAGTAAGGTGATGGGGGGAATGGGTGGTTGACATAACGTCAAATTATTATTACCCGTATATTATATACCCGTAAAATGACTGGGCATATAAGATGAACCACCCAAAAAATGTTTCCAGTTAAAATATAGAGTTTGGGATATACTCGCTGTGTAAGACTACCCCTCTTCCAATGTACACCAAATAAAAATTAAAAAAAAACATAGCCTGGTAAGGGCTGTGGAGTCAAAGTTGGAGGTTTCATAAACTGAGGAGTCGGACGATTTTTGTACCAACTCCACAGCCCTGCTGGTGCTATGTATGAACAGATACTGCTGCTGTACTGTATGTGCTACCCAGTATATAGGCGCTTGACTGGTTGGATTGGTCAACTCTCCCTCTCCCTAAGTGGATTGGTCAGCTCTCCTTGTCCACCTGTTTATCAGAGCGGTATGGAAGAATAGATCGTGTTGTGCCCATAAAACATGCTTCTTTCACCCTTCTGGCCCACCCTTGTATCCTATTTACCTCCTTCTCTGCCTCTCAGATCTCGCACATGTGCGCCCGCACCACTTCACTACAGTCCTCAGCAGCAAGATCTGAGAGGCGGTAACAGGATAGGGCATATCACCCGGCATCAATGACACCCGGCGTATAAGACGACCCCTGACTTTTCAGAAGATTTTCAAAGGGTTAAAAAGTAGTCTTATACGACAGAATGTATAGTATTTAATGCATTAATAAAGCTGCATAATAGTTTTATAAAGACAATAAATAATAATAACTCGACATTACTTCAACCACCCATATTTTTTTGTTTCCCGCACACAAAAACTGATTTCAATAGTCTGTTTCCCCCTCAAAATTTGCATGCGAGGAAACAGATGGCAATCACAGCAATGGAAACAGATTTATTCCATCAGTGTAAAGAAGGCCCAAGCCCTATCTGTACAGGGCTTGAAGAAACATCCAACCTCAATAAGGAGTTACCTTGAACCCCTGGTAAATGAATGCTTCTTCTGGCGCCTTTTTGTTCCCAAAACAAGCTGCTAAACATGCCTTGGTTACTGCTACTCCTAACCCTTCCCTAGACAGCATAACAAATGACAGCATCACCCCTCAGAGGATAAAAATCCATGCTCAGCATGTTAATATTTGCTGTCCAATTGTGTTTGTCCATTCAATGACCGTGTCTGCAGGTAACTTACAAACTGTATTAGTTCAAGTTGAGCCTCTGCTACCAGCTACCAGATCCAGTGCGCTAACATTTCAGCCTATGTGTCAAACCAGCCTACATACATAGGCTAAAGAGGTTAGGTTAGTAATTTGGGGTGTGGGGGGAATAGAAGGGGTAGGTTCGTATTAGACATTAGGATTAGATTTGGTATTAGGCAATAGGCACTAGGGGGGTAGCGTTAGGTACAAGACAAAGAAAGGTTAGAGTGAGAGTATTAGACAGGTGAGTCACTGTGATGAATATTGGTTCAACAAAAATGTAGGGGAATATAGGTTAGTTTGAGAATGTAAGCTATTTTGCACCGGTCTATACAGGTAAATGGGAGCTAGATCTCGGGCAGAGGTGTATCAGGCTGTCATTTCTCATACAGTCGGGGTAAACCAGTCCAGCAGGGATTCGGGACAAGCAGTGTGCCCTTCTGTACGGACGGCTGGCTCATCTCACCTCTCGGACGCTGCTGCTCTCTGGCACAGCGAACTCCTCCTTCTCTTTAGGGGTCTTCACTGTGACTTTGATGATCCTCGGTGAGTCGGAGGAGGCACTGGAGGAGGATGAAGCGGGGGGATCAGACATGACTAGGGATTGCCAGGCGGTGTGAGGAGTGAACAGAGGAGATGGCTGGTGGCAGCTAGGGGATGGTGGCAGAGCGCTGTGCGGAGAGTGTAGCGGCCGGGGTCTCCTATATTCTCAGTCTATGCACAGCATGTAAAGGTGAGCAGCTCTCCGGCTAACGGGCGCTATTGGCGCACCTCAGGCCGCACTATCAGCGCTTCCTCATATCCCAGCGTCACTGCTACGTCACCGCGAAGCACTCTGGGACACGCTTGTCACCCGGCTTCCCGTAACGCCTGCTGTGTTCGCCTGTTCTCTCCGCTAGCACTGCTACAGGGAAGAGACCGGAAGCGGGGCAGGGTTACGGAGGGTCTGCGTTCCACCTGTTTGTCCCGTAAAAAAAAAAAACGAAGTAAATGAGCGGGCGCGATATGATGACGTAAGGAGTGTCATAGAAACTGCTAGAACAGAGCTCTGGAATCTAGAAATGCTAGCCATCCTATAGGAAAGTGGAAGGCTAAAATGTGTCGCCGAAGCGGCCATTTTCTTGGCTGGATAAATATGCTGTGCTCATCTTGGTTGTCTGTAATCTTGAAGTGACATTCCAGGGAGCACAGAAAGTAAACTGACATCTGAGGGTGCCATGAAAGTAAATTGTCATCCCAGGTTACAGTAATATGACATCCCAGTATGCTTGGGCAATAAACTGACATCCCAGAAAGTAAATTGACATCCCAGGGTGCCTTGAGAGTAAACTGATATCCCAGGAAGCTCTGACAATAAACTGACATCCCAGGGTGCTCTGACAATAAACTGACATCCCAGGGTGCTCTGACAATAAACTGATATCCCAGGGTGCTCTGACAATAAACTGACATCCCAGGGTGCTCTGACAATAAACTGACATCTCTGAGTGCTCTGACAGAAAACTGACATCCCAGTATGCTCGGAAAATAAACTGACATCCCAGGGAGCCCAGAAAGTAAACTGACATTCCAGGGTGCTCTGGTAGTAAACTGACATCCTAGAGTGCTCTGAAAGTAAACTGACATCACAGAGTGCCTTGAAAGTAAAGTGACATCCCAGGGTGCTCTAAAAGTAAACTAACATCCCAGGGTGCTCTAAAAGTAAACTAACATCCCAGGATGCTCTGACAATAAACTGACATGCTCTGAAAGTAAACTGACATCCCAGGGTTCTCTGACAACAAACTGATATCCCAGTGTGCTCTGAAAGTAAACCGATATCCCAGGATGCTCAGACAATAAACTGACATCCCAGGGTGCTCTGAAAGTAAACTGACATCCCAGGATGCTCTGACAACAATCTGACATCCCAGGGTGCTCTGAAAGTAGACTGGCATCCCAGGATGCTCTGACAACAAACTGACATCCCAGGAAGCCCATAAAGTAAACTGACATGCTAGAGCGCTCTGAAAGTAAACTGACATCACAGAAAGTAAATTTTCTCATCCCACTTATTTTCATATGGTTATTATGAAGGAAAATAAACCAAGATAGAAAGGACCAGCATGGGTTGAATTGCTCTGCCTCCATGCACGTCTATCAGCGCGTATCTCCGCCTCTCCCCCGCCCCTCTGAGTGAAGGAAGACTGAGAGGGGCGGGCGGAGGCGGAGATACGTGCTAATAGATGCATGTAGAGGCAAAGCTGCAGCTGAGAGCTCTGCCTCTCACAGAAGCGCTCCCCGCAGTGTGCCCAGGGAGTTTGGGGGGATTTAGTTAGATTTTAGCCACGGGGGTGCAGAGTTTTAGTTAGGGCAATCATGTTGAACAGCTTTTTGCAATAAAAAGCTGTATTTTCGGAGACTTCAGAGTCTCTTTAAAGTGAATGTTTACCATTTAAAAAATAAAAAAGTCAGATGCTCACCTAAGGAGAGGGAAGGCTCGGTCCTAATGAGCCTTCCCTCTCCTCTCCCAGTGCCCGGTCCCGCGCAGGATCCCCCGTGGCAATATTCGACCAGTTCGGTCAAATACTGCCACTTCCGCAGCCGAAGGGATGTTTCTGAAGCCTCCGGGAGCACTCGGGCTCCCGAGGACGGGGCTGCTACATAGTACGCATGCGCGAGCGCCCTCTATGATGCACTCGCGCGTACGTAGTATGGAGCGGCCCGTCTTCGGAAGCCCGAGTGCTCCCGAAGACTTCCGAAGTCCCTGCGGCGGCGGACGCGAACGGGGGAGCAAGCGCAGCACCGAGGGCACCGGGAGAGGAGAGGGAAGGCTCATTAGGACCGAGCCTTTCCTCTCCTTAGGTGAGTATCTGACTTTTTTATTTTTTAAACGGTACCCATTGGCTTTAAGTGTCCCTATTTCTTATCTTAACCACTTCACCCCATGGCGGTTTTTACCCTAACGGACAAGAGCGATTTTCACCTTTCAGTGCTCATCTCTTTCATTTGCCAATAGCTTAATCACTACTATTCACAATGAAATGATCTATATCTTGTTTTTTTCACCACAAATTGGGCTTTTTGGGGTTGTAATTTGTTTTCAGTAATTACTTTATTTTCTATGCATTTTAAAGGGAAATACAAGGAAAAAATACACTATTTCTCCAATTTCATCCCCTATGGTTTTAATATAAACACTGCAACTGTACATAAAACCCACACATTGTATCTGCCCATTTGTCCTGGTTGTCACAAGATTTTAATTACGTCCCTAGTACAAAGTATGGTGACAATATATCATTTGGAAATAAAGGTGTATTTTTTTGAAGGGGTGTTTTTTTGTTTTGTTTTCATAATTTTCTTGTGCACGTGGACGGGTATGCACGTGCATCCGCAGGAGTGCGCACATGTACGCGCACAGCGGCAGCAGCACTGTCTGACTTATAAAAACGTCCTGTCAGCATGTCATTAAGTGGATAAAGTGTTAGGTTACGGCAGTGTGCCGTAAGATGACATCACAGTGGGCTCTGACAGTAAACCGATATCCCAGTATGCTCTTACATTAAACTGACACCCAGGGAGCCCAGAAAGTAAACAGACACCCCAGGGTGAAAACAGAAAAAAAGGAAAAGGAGAGGAGCGCTCTCTGGTGCATTAACTTCTTTAATTATACTTCCTGCACAAGGATGCAAAAATAAAACACGTACAATGTTCAATAAGAATAAAAGCTCATCATGATTATGTTGTATCACCGTGTCCCAGTTGTTACATCACCGATCTGGTCGCCTCCACACTATGGCCAGTAGTAGTGGGTGATCTACGGAATCCGGACACACCAGCGGGGTTTGGAACACAGGATTCTGCGGTAGTTGCCCTGCGCCTAGGACGTCATGACGCGTTTCGGCGTTCCACGCCTTCGTCAGATGACGTCAAGGCGCAGTGAATTGAATTAAAAAGGCTTAGTGTTGCCTGGCAACCGAGCGGGCACGCGTATGGCGGCCGTGTCGGATCAAATTAATAGCACTTGTTTAATTTCCAAACGGGCACGCTTACGGCGGCCGTGTAGGATCAGGTTAACTGTGCGTGTCAAGCCTGTAGTGTATGGAGTTGCCTAGCAACATCCATGGGCTGACTGGATTACTGCGCTCCTATGGCTAGACTAATAGGTTAAGAAGTACCACAAAGGATTTATTAGAACTAAAATTTGGCATTAGTCTCATAGAAAAATGCCTATTAAAAATAATGAAAAGCAATAAGCTTCTATAGAGAAAAAAAAAAAAAATTTTATATATCAAAAACTGGATGTATTAAAATTTGGCAAACATGCTCTGGTCCAGTTGTATGACGTTGGGGAAATTCGTGTGGATGATTTCATTTACAATCCAATCAAAAGCTAGAGGTTGGCCCGCAAAGGTGAAAAGGGCTGTAGCGCATGTATATATACAAAATGTAGCGTAAACAACGGTAATGCTACATGCTAATACATGCGTGCTGATTAGAGGGTTACGATGGGGAAAGGATACCCTAGCTGCAATAAATATAAATAAAAGTAAAACTGAGAGTAAAAAATGAAGAAATAGTATGTTCACAGGATTGTTGTGAACTAAACTGACTAGCCGTTTGGCGGGCATGTGTCAGGTTGTAATAATGACATATCCTTGAAGTGGAAAATGAATTATATATTAAATGATAGCTTTAAACTATCCTATACGGGGAGTGAATTAATTATAGTGGAGGATCTCACCAATGACCGCCGGAATTGCGTGTAACAAATTAGATACGATTGTAGTATTGTCACAACACAATCAATACTACAAGGAGGAATTACATACATATCAATAAAAATGCAAAAGGATAAAAACAGAATTAAAAATAAGATAACTTGAATATTGTATAAAAGATATATACAATATATATATCACTTTTACAAATAATGATCAAAACCAATTTGCATAGTGGTTTTCTTCCTCTTGCGGGACTATACAGGTTCACGCAGAGAAGAATGACAGAGGGACCTATACAATAAGTACTATAAATAAGGGATACATAAATATAAATATAAATATGCACACCGGTTGCTGTACAAGCTGTAAGAACAGCCTGTGTGCATTGCTACCTCATCTTAATCTATACATTAGAGGGGGGATCTTAGACACCATTATAACGTGCACCATTGTGCCTTGCTAGAACTGACCAATTGTCTAGGGATGTTAAACATAAAACGACCAATGGAAAAAAGTCATGTATATTCCACAGGCCGGTGTGCAAGATGTTTACAGTACATTTATATACTATCACATGTATGTAGGTTGACATAGATGTATGGGTAGATGCCCATATAGTAAGGGGAATTTTCAAAATACATACACCGCCTGAGGGAGGGGGGAGGGAGAGGGGGGGGGGGGGGAGGGTTCGCTTATTCCCTGTCTCTGTTACTATACCTAATAGTCATAAATAAGTTAGATATAGGTAGCTACTTCTAGGCCTTCATTAAGTCCTACAGGGGTCAATGAGTTCAACCTAAAGATCCAGTATGTCTCTCTTTCACATAATCTTTTGTAACGTAGACCTTTGTTGGTATCTTTTTTAATATTTTCAATTCCCATGATCTTCAGGCTGTCAGGCCGTCCTTCATGAGTTTCTGTAAAATGCCTCGGGACAGAGTGTTTAATGCTCCCGCCTTGTATGTTTCTTTTATGTTCCCCTAACCGTTGCCGTAGAGGTCTGGTTGTCCTTCCGACGTAGTATTTAAAAGGGCACCCACAAGTTAGAACATACACTACAAAGGAGGAATCACAATTGATGAAATCTTTTACTTGGATGATGTTACCTTCGCTATCTGTAATCTGAGAGGTGCGGTGTTGGATGTATGAACAGCATCCGCAACGCTTCTTACTACATTTAAAGTTGCCTTTAAGTTGTGGGAACAGGGTTAGTGATGCACCATTGTTAACTTGGTTACAATTTTTTATATTACTTGGAGCCAGTCTATTTTTGATGGACCTTGCTTTTTTAAAAATTACTTCTGGTTTTTCCGGTAACACTTTCTTCAACCAGGGGTCTTGTAATACTATATGCCAGTTCTTTTTTACAATGTCCTTTATTGTTCGTGCACTATTATTGTAATTAGTAACAAATACAGGGCCTCTAGTGCTGTCAGTTTGGGGCCTAGTGGTATTAGATGTCTTGCCTCTTTTCTTGTCATTACACGTGTTCTTAGTATTATCATAGGTCTTAAATTGTTCAGCCACCGCAGTGATGTGTTTCTCTTTATACCCTTTCTGTATGAATTTATTGGCTAAGATTTTACTTTGCTCGTCATAGTCCTTATTTAAAGAGCAATTCCTCCGCAAACGGCAGAACTGGCTTTTGGGTATGTTCTGTATCCATCTTGGATGATGGCAGCTTGAAACGTGTAAATTAGAGTTCCCTGCGGTGGGCTTAAAGTGCGTTTTGGACAATATCTGGTGACTTGTATTATCTGACATTAGCATAAGATCCAGGAAGACTATACTCTTCTTGTTTATCACGTGTGCGAAGGACAGGTTGAACTTATTATTATTACAATGTTTCACAAAGTGATTGTACTCCTCTTCGGTGCCGTCCCATATTATTAGAATGTCATCTATGAATCTCGTGTAAAACACGAGAATCTTTTTAAAGGGATTATGGCCCCAGATGTGCATCTTTTCCCAGTAGGCCATAAAGAGGTTGGCGAAGCTCGGGGCAAATCCTGCTCCCATCGATGTACCACAGGTTTGTAGAAATATCATGTCCATAAAAGAAAAATGATTGTGGGTTAGAGCGAACTTAAGTAAGTCCATCAGAAAGTTTATTTGTTCTGGCGGCAGTTCCTGATATACTCCAAGGAAGTATCTAGTGGCTTCTAGGCCCATCTCATGAGGTATACATGTGTATAATGCTGTTACATCTAATGAGGCCCAATGATAGCCTTCCTCCCACCTGTAATCTTTAAGTAAATCGAGCACATGTTGGGAGTCCCTTGTGTACGCTTCTGTGTTAACAACACATGGCTGTAAGAAATAATCAACAAAGGTTGATATATTTTCCAAAAGGCCCCCCATCCCTGCAACTATTGGTCTACCTGGCGGATTCTTAGTGTCCTTATGAATTTTGGGAATGATGTAAAAGTATGGTGTCAAAGGATGTGAAACTTCTAGGAAATTCTTTTTTGCTACAGTAATCAATCCGTTTCCAAACGCCCTCGTTGTGATGGCTATGAGTTCACTTTTATATTCATCAGTGGGATCTTTAGGTAATTTCATATAGGTTGAAGTATCATCCAACAGCCTGAGACCTTCTTTTCTATAGTCATCAAAATTTAACAAGACTATTCCCCCTCCTTTATCTGCTTGTCTGACAACAAGAGTCTTATCTTCTACTAGATCTTTGAGGGCTTTCTTTTCTGCCTTGGTCAGATTTTGATCTTTTGTCCTTATACTGGTGAAACATATCTCCTTCAATTGTTCCAAAACTGTCTTGTAAAAGGAGTTGATGTATTGGCCTTTCAAGTAAGTTGGATTAAAAATTGACTTCGGCCTGAAGGTTGTGCTTATCACCTCAGTGTCTGGGAAAAATTGTAACCAATCTCCATTGGGTTCATAGTCCAACATTCCCTCAGTTCCTTCAAGCTGTAGATCTAGGAGATCTTGCAGAGCCTCTTCGTCGGTGCTGCTTAATGAATCTCGCTGTCTATTATTATGATTTTCGGCATTCTCTATAGCCACTAGTGTCTCTATATCAGATGTAAGTGACTCCTCGTTAATCTTTTTCGCACTGGAAATAGCGAAGTACCTTTTCAAGGTAAGGGACCGCACAAATCTGTGCAGGTCTTTAAACAAAGTGAATTCATCCGGTTTTGATGTAGGGGCAAAATTTAGCCCTCTTTTTAATACATTTTCTTCATTTGTACTGAGAATGCGTGAGGACAAGTTGAAGATTTTAATTGTGGAGGAAGACTTCTCCGAGACTACTTGATTTTTCCTTTTTTGGACTTTCCTTCCTCCTCGGTTTCCCCTTCTGATTCTTCGAGGTGTCTTTTCACAGACTGGTGGGTCTGTGAACTGTTTACCCCTAAAAAAGAATCCTGACCGGGGTCTCTCACGCCATTGCCTGTGATCATCTCTATGATGGAATTATCACTGCTATGAATAGGATCATGTCCGTTCCCAGAAGTTGAATCCGTTATGATTGCGTGGGCCCCAAGGTGATCTTCAGGTGGAGGAGGGAACTTTTCTCTTTCCTCTACCGTTAGCACTTCAAATGCCCATTGGGGGATTTCTTTTGTCCTTGTTTTATCATAGGTCCTATACCCCCAAGAGAGGGCCACCAAACCATACATCATTAGGGAGAAGAAAAGGAGGCACAGGAAGAACATGGGAAAGGACCAAAAATCCAGAAATCTCCCTCACATACAACTCCACCAGAGATCGAGGTGGCTCATTATCCAAACACCAACAATATAGTCATCACAATCCTGTAACCAATAACCCAGGCACCCCCAAGTTTATGAGCAAATATTTGAGCAGAAAGCTAATAGAGGGAGCCATTCCAAAGGACAAATATAAATCAAGAGGTGGAAGTTTAACACCTATTAGAGAAAGGACCTATGATAAAACAAGGACAAAAGAAATCCCCAATGGGCATTTGAAGTGCTAACGGTAGAGGAAAGAGAAAAGTTCCCTCCTCCACCTGAAGATCACCTTGGGGCCCACGCAATCATAACGGATTCAACTTCTGGGAACGGACATGATCCTATTCATAGCAGTGATAATTCCATCATAGAGATGATCACAGGCAATGGCGTGAGAGACCCCGGTCAGGATTCTTTTTTAGGGGTAAACAGTTCACAGACCCACCAGTCTGTGAAAAGACACCTCGAAGAATCAGAAGGGGAAACCGAGGAGGAAGGAAAGTCCAAAAAAGGAAA
The DNA here is from genome assembly GCF_040937935.1 of Hyperolius riggenbachi. Lineage (NCBI taxonomy): Eukaryota > Metazoa > Chordata > Amphibia > Anura > Hyperoliidae > Hyperolius > Hyperolius riggenbachi. The sequence goes on from NC_090646.1 coordinate 427,010,952, forward strand.
AATCAAGTAGTCTCGGAGAAGTCTTCCTCCACAATTAAAATCTTCAACTTGTCCTCACGCATTCTCAGTACAAATGAAGAAAATGTATTAAAAAGAGGGCTAAATTTTGCCCCTACATCAAAACCGGATGAATTCACTTTGTTTAAAGACCTGCACAGATTTGTGCGGTCCCTTACCTTGAAAAGGTACTTCGCTATTTCCAGTGCGAAAAAGATTAACGAGGAGTCACTTACATCTGATATAGAGACACTAGTGGCTATAGAGAATGCCGAAAATCATAATAATAGACAGCGAGATTCATTAAGCAGCACCGACGAAGAGGCTCTGCAAGATCTCCTAGATCTACAGCTTGAAGGAACTGAGGGAATGTTGGACTATGAACCCAATGGAGATTGGTTACAATTTTTCCCAGACACTGAGGTGATAAGCACAACCTTCAGGCCGAAGTCAATTTTTAATCCAACTTACTCGAAAGGCCAATACATCAACTCCTTTTACAAGACAGTTTTGGAACAATTGAAGGAGATATGTTTCACCAGTATAAGGACAAAAGATCAAAATCTGACCAAGGCAGAAAAGAAAGCCCTCAAAGATCTAGTAGAAGATAAGACTCTTGTTGTCAGACAAGCAGATAAAGGAGGGGGAATAGTCTTGTTAAATTTTGATGACTATAGAAAAGAAGGTCTCAGGCTGTTGGATGATACTTCAACCTATATGAAATTACCTAAAGATCCCACTGATGAATATAAAAGTGAACTCATAGCCATCACAACGAGGGCGTTTGGAAACGGATTGATTACTGTAGCAGAAAAGAATTTCCTAGAAGTTTCACATCCTTTGACACCATACTTTTACATCATTCCCAAAATTCATAAGGACACTAAGAATCCGCCAGGTAGACCAATAGTTGCAGGGAAGGTTGAAAATATATCAACCTTTGTTGATTATTTCTTACAGCCATGTGTTGTTAACACAGAAGCGTACACAAGGGACTCCCAACATGTGCTCGATTTACTTAAAGATTACAGGTGGGAGGAAGGCTATCATTGGGCCTCATTAGATGTAACAGCATTATACACATGTATACCTCATGAGATGGGCCTAGAAGCCACTAGATACTTCCTTGGAGTATATCAGGAACTGCCGCCAGAACAAATAAACTTTCTGATGGACTTACTTACGTTCGCTCTAACCCACAATCATTTTTCTTTTATGGACATGATATTTCTACAAACCTGTGGTACATCGATGGGAGCAGGATTTGCCCCGAGCTTCGCCAACCCCTTTATGGCCTACTGGGAAAAGATGCACATCTGGGGCCATAATCCCTTTAAAAAGAATCTCGTGTTTTACACGAGATTCATAGATGACATTCTAATAATATGGGACGGCACCGAAGAGGAGTACAATCACTTTGTGAAACATTGTAATAATAATAAGTTCAACCTGTCCTTCACACACGTGATAAACAAGGAGAGTATAGTCTTCCTGGATCTTATGCTAATGTCAGATAATACAAGTCACCAGATATTGTCCAAAACGCACTTTAAGCCCACCGCAGGGAACTCTTATTTACACGTTTCAAGCTGCCATCATCCAAGATGGATACAGAACATACCCAAAAGCCAGTTCTGCCGTTTGCGGAGGAATTGCTCTTTAAATAAGGACTATGACGAGCAAAGTAAAATCTTAGCCAATAAATTCATACAGAAAGGGTATAAAGAGAAACACATCACTGCGGTGGCTGAACAATTTAAGACCTATGATAATACTAAGAACACGTGTAATGACAAGAAAAGAGGCAAGACATCTAATACCACTAGGCCCCAAACTGACAGCACTAGAGGCCCTGTATTTGTTACTAATTACAATAATAGTGCACGAACAATAAAGGACATTGTAAAAAAGAACTGGCATATAGTATTACAAGACCCCTGGTTGAAGAAAGTGTTACCGGAAAAACCAGAAGTAATTTTTAAAAAAGCAAGGTCCATCAAAAATAGACTGGCTCCAAGTAATATAAAAAATTGTAACCAAGTTAACAATGGTGCATCACTAACCCTGTTCCCACAACTTAAAGGCAACTTTAAATGTAGTAAGAAGCGTTGCGGATGCTGTTCATACATCCAACACCGCACCTCTCAGATTACAGATAGCGAAGGTAACATCATCCAAGTAAAAGATTTCATCAATTGTGATTCCTCCTTTGTAGTGTATGTTCTAACTTGTGGGTGCCCTTTTAAATACTACGTCGGAAGGACAACCAGACCTCTACGGCAACGGTTAGGGGAACATAAAAGAAACATACAAGGCGGGAGCATTAAACACTCTGTCCCGAGGCATTTTACAGAAACTCATGAAGGACGGCCTGACAGCCTGAAGATCATGGGAATTGAAAATATTAAAAAAGATACCAACAAAGGTCTACGTTACAAAAGATTATGTGAAAGAGAGACATACTGGATCTTTAGGTTGAACTCATTGACCCCTGTAGGACTTAATGAAGGCCTAGAAGTAGCTACCTATATCTAACTTATTTATGACTATTAGGTATAGTAACAGAGACAGGGAATAAGCGAACCCTCCCCCCCCCCCCCCTCTCCCTCCCCCCTCCCTCAGGCGGTGTATGTCTTTTGAAAATTCCCCTTACTATATGGGCATCTACCCATACATCTATGTCAACCTACATACATGTGATAGTATATAAATGTACTGTAAACATCTTGCACACCGGCCTGTGGAATATACATGACTTTTTTCCATTGGTCGTTTTATGTTTAACATCCCTAGACAATTGGTCAGTTCTAGCAAGGCACAATGGTGCACGTTATAATGGTGTCTAAGATCCCCCCTCTAATGTATAGATTAAGATGAGGTAGCAATGCACACAGGCTGTTCTTACAGCTTGTACAGCAACCGGTGTGCATATTTATATTTATGTATCCCTTATTTATAGTACTTATTGTATAGGTCCCTCTGTCATTCTTCTCTGCGTGAACCTGTATAGTCCCGCAAGAGGAAGAAAACCACTATGCAAATTGGTTTTGATCATTATTTGTAAAAGTGATATATATATTGTATATATCTTTTATACAATATTCAAGTTATCTTATTTTTAATTCTGTTTTTATCCTTTTGCATTTTTATTGATATGTATGTAATTCCTCCTTGTAGTATTGATTGTGTTGTGACAATACTACAATCGTATCTAATTTGTTACACGCAATTCCGGCGGTCATTGGTGAGATCCTCCACTATAATTAATTCACTCCCCGTATAGGATAGTTTAAAGCTATCATTTAATATATAATTCATTTTCCACTTCAAGGATATGTCATTATTACAACCTGACACATGCCCGCCAAACGGCTAGTCAGTTTAGTTCACAACAATCCTGTGAACATACTATTTCTTCATTTTTTACTCTCAGTTTTACTTTTATTTATATTTATTGCAGCTAGGGTATCCTTTCCCCATCGTAACCCTCTAATCAGCACGCATGTATTAGCATGTAGCATTACCGTTGTTTACGCTACATTTTGTATATATACATGCGCTACAGCCCTTTTCACCTTTGCGGGCCAACCTCTAGCTTTTGATTGGATTGTAAATGAAATCATCCACACGAGTTTCCCCAACGTCATACAACTGGACCAGAGCATGTTTGCCAAATTTTAATACATCCAGTTTTTGATATATAAAATTTTTTTTTTTTTTTTTATCTCTATAGGAGCTTATTGCTTTTAATTATTTTTAATAGGCACTTTTCTATGAGACTAATGCCAAATTTTAGTTCTAATAAATCCTTTGTGGTACTTCTTAACCTATTAGTCTAGCCATAGGAGCGCAGTAATCCAGTCAGCCCATGGATGTTGCTAGGCAACTCCATACACTACAGGCTTGACACGCACAGTTAACCTGATCCTACACGGCCGCCGTAAGCGTGCCCGTTTGGAAATTAAACAAGTGCTATTAATTTGATCCGACACGGCCGCCATACGCGTGCCCGCTCGGTTGCCAGGCAACACTAAGCCTTTTTAATTCAATCCCCTGCGCCTTGACGTCATCTGACGAAGGCGTGGAACGCCGAAACGCGTCATGACGTCCTAGGCGCAGGGCAACTACCGCAGAATCCTGTGTTCCAAACCCTGCTGGTGTGTCCGGATTCCGTAGATCACCCACTACTACTGGCCATAGTGTGGAGGCGACCAGATCGGTGATGTAACAACTGGGACACGGTGATACAACATAATCATGATGAGCTTTTATTCTTATTGAACATTGTACGTGTTTTATTTTTGCATCCTTGTGCAGGAAGTATAATTAAAGAAGTTAATGCACCAGAGAGCGCTCCTCTCCTTTTCCTTTTTTTCTGTTTTTTCCAGTAACGTTTACATTGATCCCAAAAGTAAACAAGGAGCAGCACTCATTGGTGGCATAACGAACTTTCTTTCTGGTGACATTACCTTGCTGGGCGCAGCGGATTAACTTGGAATTGTTGTTCTTATTTAGACACCCCAGGGTGCTCTAACAGTAATCTGACATCTCAGGATGCTCTGACAATAATCCGACATCCCTGGGTGCTCTGACAGTAATCTGACATCCCAATGGAATGCTGTGATTGTGTGATCATGATGGTCATACATAGGAGCAGTGGCGTAGCTAAGGAGCTATGGCCACAGTGCGAGTTTTACATTGCTGCCCCCCCCCCCCCCCCCAAGCACTCTATACATAACAATAAGGCGCACTAAAACCTGCCAAAGACAACCGCAGTGCCAGAGGTGCAAGAAGAGGATGGGGGAACAACTTGTTGATTATTATTCTTCAAAGCATGTATAGAAGTGATCATTACAAGCACAGGACCAATAAAGAGCTAATACTGTAGATGAGGGAGGGCCATGTGGGGCCCCTCTGGCCCAAGGGCCCCGGTGCGGTGGAGACCTCTGCAACCCCTATTGCTACGCCACTGCATAAGAGCAGGGTTTGTCAGCTTTAAAGAGAACCTGTACTGAGTAAAAATATTTAAAATAAACACATGAGGTAACTTCAAATGAACATTGCATAGTTACCTTGCCATCAGTTCCTCTCAGAAGCTCACCATTTTCTTCTGACAATAATCCCTTCCAGTTCTGACAATATTTTGTCAGATCTGAAATATATCAGTTGCTGTCAGTAAAATATCAGTTGCTGTCAGTTACAGCTGAGAGGAAAACTGATGTACCAGGTAATGTCCATGTTTCTCTATGGCTCAAGTGGGCGATGTTACAGTTTAACTGTGTGCTGACCAGAAAGCTGTTATGGGTAATGGCTATTTTCAAAATGGAGGACGGAAAATTCCCTTGATCATAGTGAACAAATAGGACGCAGGACAGGAGAAAGACACTGAGGAGTAGACTACGGATGGTAAGTATGACTTGTGTATGCCTATTTTGACTTTTATTTTCAGTACAGGTTTTCTTTAAGGCTTTGTTCACATCATAAATCACCAGCGCTGAGCGATTTATATTTTGTTCTGCGTTTTCCTGCACTTTGCGCTTAGAAAAGCGCTTTGCTAAGCACTTTTGCAGAGCAATTACGTTTTTTCACTTCCTGACATCAGTCAGGAAGTGAACTCTTTCACCCGGAAATGAATAAATACAATAGGCTCGATTCACTAATGCTGGGCATACACTGTTCGTTTCTGCCGCTCGATTCTGCAGTCGATTCTGTTATCTTCCGCTCATTTTTTATCTTTATCCATTCACTTCTATCAGAAATCGAGCAGCGAAACGATCGAGCGGGAGATCGGATATGTCGGTAATTATCTATTAAGCCATCTATCTGGCTCAAAAACGAACCATGTATTCCCAGCATAAGACTAGAGATGGCCTGAACCTCTGAAAATGTTTGCGAACATGCAAACTATTGTAAACCGCAATATACTTCAATGGGGAGGCGAACCTTGAAAACTAGAAATATTTATGCTGGCCACAAAAGTGATGGAAAAGATGTTTCAAGGGGTCTAACATCTGAGTTTTTGCATGGATGAGTGGGCTAGATGGCAAAAGTCCCAGGGAAAGATCTGGATTTGATGCAAAGCAGCGTTTTAAGGGCAGGAATCACATTGCATGCTAAATTGGAGGCATAAAGTGCTTTAAAACCTCTTGCGTGTGTATACATCAGTCAAGTAGTGTAATTAGTGTACTGCTTCACACTGACAGACCAAACTACTTTGGTCAAGGGCCGCACGAAATCACGACAGCGCGACCTCGAACAGACCTGCCTCTGCCTTTTGTTTTGTCCATATTGGGGGGGATGAAGTGAAAGGTTTGCACTGACTTGACTAATACAACGTAGGGTTGACACAGGTGCAGTGAACAGGTTGCAGTGACTGCTGGTACAACAGTGTGCGGTTACACAGGTGCAGTTAACAGGTTGCAGTGACTGGTATTACAAATGTGCAGCTTTCACACACATAGGTACCATGAACAGGTGCAGCGACTGGTGGTGGTATATAAAACTGCATGCGCAGTTCGCGACCCCAGAAGTTCGCCGCTTCCTGTTGGCCAATGAATCGTTTGGGCCATCTCTACATAAGCAAATTGCGTGCCTTATCAGAGTTAAAGCAGAATGAAACCCAGCATTTCTACTTTGCTCTAATAGATTATTTACAGCATATTTTTTTACTAGAACTGCATTCAAAGGGTTAACACAGGCTTTAGAAGCTTCCCTTCCAGCAGAGCTGGCCGCTTCCGAACTTTACATAATGTTATCTTGTGTTTAATTGTATCAAGTGAGAAATGTAAACAAAGCCTTCTCTCACACTGCCGGGTCCCCCGAACTAAAGGTTCGCGGCGGATCGCTCAGAAACAGCAATATCAGTCCGCCGACAGTGCGTACACACGCCGGACTGTCGTTGGAACGCCCACCCAGCGGGAGGCAACGACGGACCCTTCGTTGCCTCCAGTCCGACATGTGTACGGACCTTAAGTCAGACAAGCATAAATGCTTTCTGATTAAGTTAGAGGATGAATAAAGCAGTTATAAATAAAATGCAAAGTCAGCTCTCAGAGTAAAATAAGTGTACTTTAGGAACGTATAATTTCTAAATGAATAAAACTTATGCACAAAAGCAAATATGCTAACCGTATGGCATACAAAAAGTAGGAAAACATGTTTTTATTAAATATTATGTCAGGGTTTTATACCTCTTTAACACGCCTTATCAGAGTAGCATATCAAGTGCAACGAACTTATGCCTGCTAATTGGCAATGACGAGAACGCCACTCGTCCTGCCCTGAGCCTCTGCGGGTCCAATCACTTTAAAGGGAACCAGAGATGTATAAGGATAAAGATTTTATACATACCTGGGGCTTCCTCCAGCCCCATCCGCCTGGATCGCTCCCACGCTACCGTCCTCCGCTGCCCACAGCTACGAGAACCAGGTCCCGTCACTGACGTCATGGGAGCCAGCCTACGCAGGAGGTGCGCCCTCTACGTATCTCTCCAGCGGCTGCTGAAGAGATACGCAAACCGTGCACTTCTCTTAAGCTAGATTGGGTCCGACTGACAGAAGTGCGGGGACCCGGTTCTCATAGCTGCGGGCAGCGGAGGACAGCTGTGTGGGAGCAATCTGAGTGGATGGGGCAGGCGGAAGCCCCAGGTATGTATAAAATCTTTTACCTTATTCATCTCTGGTTCACTTTAAAGGACATTATCCCCACATTTGATTGGCCCAATAGGCTGCCTGTCACTTGACAGGAAACTTGACAGGCAAGCTGTGTTCTGCTACACTGATGTTCTCCAGCTTCTGGCCAGAGTGGAGCTGATTCTTCTGGTACAAGTAGTCTGCCTAAAGCATGAGCCATTCCTCTGCAAGCTCCTGCTTCTGTCCTACAAGAGTAAAAAGGTATTCCTGGCATCCCTATATATCCATGCTCTCTAGTCCCTCTGATCCTCTGTGTATCAGTCTTTCCCTGTTCACATCTGAAGGTTTACAAGGAAACCTCTATAAATGTGCCCTGCCCTTGCATCTTGTGCTCCCGCCCGGCCATACATCGATACCAATGGAGTGAGGTGTTAAACAATGAGGCTACTGCTACTGGCTGGCTCCTTTGCCTGTACATTTTACAGAATGGCTGTTAGTTGGCTGGCCATAAAATACCAAACATCTTACTTGTTTTACCGCATGAGCTTATCTTGGTGAATTGAAATTTATTGAGATATTTACCACACAAGTAATTAATTTACCTGTTTAGTAATTGTACTGTTCCAGGCAGTGCAACCTTAATGAATTGATGTTTGACAAGATATCGGTAAATTCTGCCGTTTTCAGCATTACTTTATGCAATGTACCTTAAAGGGACACTATAGCGAAAAATTGAAAAATGTAAAATATGTGCAAACAGACAAATAAGAAGTACATTTTTCCAGAGTAAAATGAGCCATAAATTACGGTCACTTACGGTAAGTAGGTTGCGGTCACTTACAGTAAGTAGTAGAAATCTGACAAAAGCGACAGGTTTTGGACTAGTCCATCTCTTCATAGGGGATTCTCAGCAAGGCTTTTATTCTTTACAAAGATATTCCCTAAAAAGGATTTAAACAAATGATGCTGGCCAGCTTCCCTGCTCCCTACACAGTTTTTTGGCAGTTGGACAGAGCAATTGCCATTCACTAAGTGCTTTTGAAAATAAATAAATCCCTGAGAAGCCCCTATGGAGAGATGAACTAGTCCAAAACCTGTCGCTTCTATCAGATTTCTACTACCTACTGTAAGTGAAAGCAACATAGGAGAAAAGTAATTTATGCCTCATTTTACTCTGGAAAAAAAATCTACTTCTTATTTGTCTATGCTTGCACATATTTTAAGCTTTACAATTTTCTGGCATAGTGCCCCTTTAAGGTGAATTGAAGCCAATGTTGTCATTCCACAAACTTCATAAAAAGATGACCTTCGACTGCCGTGCTGTGCAGCATTTCCACCCTTCGCCTATACAAAGGCCACGCACTCGTTTACGCGTGTGTTGGTGCGTGTGTGTGTGTGTGTGTGTGGGGGGGGGGGGTGCACATATAGAGTATAGCTTCTGTCTCTCCTCCCCCCTACCAGCCACTGGTTAAACCAAGCACACCCTCTGTTACTTTTTATTTATAGTCCATTGGCAGCCAGGAATGCTGCATAGGTAGTACATAGCCATGCTTTATTTCAAGTCCCCAGGCTCCTCTGTTCTGCTGATGCCTCACTATCTTGTCCATTGCCATTTGTAGTCACTGTGTTCCTCTGGCCTCACGCTGGACTAGCAATGCAGAGTGCTACCCAGAGCAAGACTGGAGACAAATGGTCTACAGACAGAGGCAAGCAGAGGAAATGAGGGGGAAGGTATTTGGTCGACATGAGCCCATATACTTGGAATGACAAGTGTCTCAGTTTATATGGCCAAATGTCACTCCTAGAAGAGGAGAAAAGGACAGCGCTCCACAATAAACAATTACTATAAACTTAGCACCAATGTCACCAGTTTTTTTGTATAGGGGATCCGCACACTTCGCTCGAGTATACACACTCTCCAATCCAAATCAATCCGCCAAATGAGAAGCTGCGATCACAATCCCGACCTCACTGCTGGGGCATAGGATTACCCTGTAAAAAAGCAGGATATAGTGCAATACTGCCTCTTATGAACCACCACGTGATCCACTCCAATAAGTTGTGCAAATAACGGCCTCCACCCAGGACTATAGAAAAGCAAGGGGGATCTTTGCACCCCCTTAGTGAGTGTCACTCACCAGATTCCCCCTTGAGCTTTATGCATACAAGCCCTCCATCCTGGGCAGCTGGCAGCAATAGCAACAGCAACAGTAATCACCTTTAGACAAAAAGCGGAACTCGCATAGTGTAAAAAACTTTAAGATTTATTGCTACAATGCATAAAAAATCTGCGTACCAGATTGAAGATCAAGACAGGCGTTTCTCTATGTGTGCCAGCACCGCCGCGGTCGGATCTCTGCTGCACGCCACAGTCCCCGCTCTGCTCAATTCCCCCTTCCGTCCTGCGTGACTCCTAGCTCCGCCCTACGCGTTTCGTCATTCGACTCATTGATGCCCCTGATGAGTCGAATGACGAAACGCGTAGGGCGGAGCTAGGAGTCACGCAGGACAGAAGGGGGAATTGAGCAGAGCGGGGACTGTGGCGTGCAGCGGAGATCCGACCGCGGCGGTGCTGGCACACATAGAGAAACGCCTGTCTTGATCTTCAATCTGGTACGCAGATTTTTTATGCATTGTAGCAATAAATCTTAAAGTTTTTTACACTATGCGAGTTCCGCTTTTTGTCTAAAGGTGATTACTGTTGCTGTTGCTATTGCTGCCAGCTGCCCAGGATGGAGGGCTTGTATGCATAAAGCTCAAGGGGGAATCTGGTGAGTGACACTCACTAAGGGGGTGCAAAGATCCCCCTTGCTTTTCTATAGTCCTGGGTGGAGGCCGTTATTTGCACAACTTATTGGAGTGGATCACGTGGTGGTTCATAAGAGGCAGTATTGCACTATATCCTGCTTTTTTACAGGGTAATCCTATGCCCCAGCAGTGAGGTCGGGATTGTGATCGCAGCTTCTCATTTGGCGGATTGTCTCAGTTTATAGCAGAGTATATACAGTGGAGGAAATAATTATTTCACCCCTCACTGATTTTGTAAGTTTGTCCAATGACAAAGAAATGAAAAGTCTCAGAACAGTATCATTTCAATGGTAGGTTTATTTTAACAGTGGCAGATAGCACATCAAAAGGAAAATCGAAAAAATAACTGAAAAAAATCGAAATAAAAGATAGCAGCTCATTTGCATTTCATTGAGTGAAATAAGTTTTTGAACCCTCTAACAATAAAAGACTTAATACTTAGTGGAAAAATCCTTGTTTGCAAGCACAGAGGTCAAACGTTTCTTGTAATTGATGACCAAGTTTGCACACATTTTAGGAGGAATGTTGGTCCACTCCTCTTTGCAGATTATCTCTAAATCCCTAAGGTTTCGAAGCTGTCTCTGTGTAACTCTGAGCTTGAGCTCCCTCCATAGGTTTTCTATTGGATAAAGGTCCGGAGACTGACTAGGCCACTCCATGACCTTAATGTGCTTCTTCTTGAGCCACTCCTTTGTTGCCTTTGCTGTATGTTTTGGGTCATTGTCGTGCTGGAACACCCATCCACGACCCATTTTCAGTTTCCTGGCAGAGGGAAGGAGGTTGTCGTTCAGGATTTCACGATACATGGCTCCGTCCATTTTCCCGTTAATGCGATTAAGTTGTCCTGTGCCTTTAGCAGAAAAACACCCCTAAAGCAAAATGTTTCCACCCCCATGCTTGACGGTGGGGACGGTGTTTTGGGGGTCATAGGCAGCATTTTTCTTCCTCCAAACACAGCGAGTTGAGTTAATGTCAAAGAGCTCTATTTTGGTCTCATTAGACCACAGCACCTTCTCCCAGTCACTCACAGAATCATTCAGGTGTTCATTGGCAAACTTCAGACGGGCCTGCACATGTGCCTTCTTGAGCAGGGGGACCTTGCGAGCCCTGCAGGATTTTAATCCATTGTGGTGTAATGTGTTTCCAATGGTTTTCTTGGTGACTGTGGTCCCTGCTAATTTGAGGTCATTCACTAACTCCTCCCGTGTAGTTCTAGGATGCTTTTTCACCTTTCTCAGCACCATTGACACCCCACGAGGTGAGATCTTGCGTGGAGCCCCAGAGCGAGGTTGATTGATGGTCATTTTGTGCTCCTTCCATTTTCGAACAATCGCACCAACAGTTGTCACCTTCTCTCCCAGCTTCTTCCTAATGGTTTTGTAGCCCATTCCAGCCTTGTGCAGGTCTACAATTTTGTCTCTGACATCCTTGGACAGCTCTTTGGTCTTTCCCATGTTGGCGAGTTTGGAGTCTGCTCGATTGATTGATTCTGTGGACAGGTGTCTTTTATACAGGTGTCCTTAATGAGGGTGACTAATTGAGTAGAAGTGTCTAACCACTCTGTGGGAGCCAGAACTCTTAATGGTTGGTAGGGGTTCAAAAACTTATTTCACTCAATGAAATGCAAATCAGTTGCTATCTTTTATTTAAGGTTATTTTTTCGATTTTCCTTTTGATGTGCTATCTGCCACTGTTAAAATAAACCTACCATTGAAATGATACTGTTCTGAGACTTTTCATTTCTTTGTCATTGGACAAACTTACAAAATCAGTGAGGGGTCAAATAATTATTTCCTCCACTGTAGTACACTGTACACACAATCCCACCAGATACCATGCAAATCTTAAATCCAATTTACTTGACACTTGCACGTTACCTGTACAGGGCGTTTAAAGCTATGTACATGCTAGATTACACTCAGCCGGGGAAGCAGGTAAAACAGACATATAGCGTATGTACAGAAGCCTCCCAATGTTACCTATAGATCTAGAATGGTGGATTCTTTAGCAACACCTGAGTGACCCCTAAACAATTTTTTCTCCCCATTAACTCCGGACACAAGAAGCCACACCACACTTTAGCTCAGAAGATGTTTATGTACTGTACTCTGTCACTTGAGCTTTTACCTGTAAACATATGCCCGAAGGCAGGAGCTAGATTTCTAAATTACAGCACTATTAAATTAAAAAAGGTAGGTTTTGCATTTTTTCTACCTAGGTTGATCTGGAAACTGGCAATTAATAGTAAAGCAGATTCCTAGACTGTAGTTGCTGAGGTGACACAAGCAGATTTATAGTCCTACACATGCAGTTATGGTCATCCAACCATTGAATGTTTAAAGATGTGATATTTTATGTAAGAATAACTTTATTAAGTCATGAAAAATTAACAATGTATGGCACAAGAACAGAAGTATTTAAATTTGCAGAAAAGTTAGAGCTGCTTAGAAAAACGTTACTCCTCATTCAATGAAGTGGAACCACAGCATCATCGGGCATGCTCAGACTCAGAGTTCTTTTTGCCTTTCTTACCACCCTAGGGAAGGAGGAAGAAAAAAAAGTAAGTATGAATTTTAAACAAAATACAGTATTAGTTTATATTACAATTGATGGAAAACAGACTGACCAATAAAACCTGTTATTAACAGTGGCCCGTTTATAATCCTGGAAATTATAGTCTGGTTGCCAGAAAAGATCAATTATTCCTACAGAAATAAATAATGGCACTTTTCAAATCACCTGAACTGGTGATCAGCTTAAAACGATCTTTTACAAGTGACCTGCCAATTCTATAAGATCACCAGTTCCCCAATGGGAGCAGACCTACATAGGTAGGTACATATTTCAAATATTACATTTATTAAAAAAGACAGATGAAGCACAACTTTCCATGTAAGGCACGTAAACGTGGAGTCACCAGGAAGAGTCGCCGTCGGAGAGGAAGACGAAGAGAAGCATGCAGACTGGTGAGCTCACACGCTATATAGTTGGGGGGGAGGGGGGGCGAGCGAGAGAGAGTAGAGATCTGGGAGGACTGCTAGAAAACTTGGTGGTATGAGGGCAGTTAGAAGCAAAGGGGCCAAATGCCGATTACAAGGGGTAGAGGTAACACCATGTCGTCATTGCCACCTGACCCATCAAACCTAGCACCACCAGCCTTGGAAACACGGTTTCCATGATGCCTCCATTACAGTGGCAGGCATACTATATTTTGAAAGCAATTTATTGCAGTTTTCCTGTTTTATTAAACATCAAACATTTCAAAATATGGTCTTCAATTGCACGTAACCCTGTTGGTGGGCTTTTATAAACTTTCCTGATCATCCTAGATTTTAAGATAAGGTTGGCAGGTCCGTGACTATATCTCGCTAGCCTTAGGCCCCGTTCACACTGCACGCGTTTCCAGCCGCTTTTGGAAACGCGTGCAGGTGGCCGACATGCACAACATCAGACATTGCATAGAGTGCAATGTCTGATGTTCACACTGCATGCGTTCCGGACCTGTGCGGTCCGGGAACGCATGCTGCACGCATTTTTTGTAAAAACGCGTGGCTGTCCCATTCACTTTTCAGTGATGGGATCAGCCACGCAACGCACACAAACGCGGATGGCGTGCGTTCGCATGCGTTGCGTTCCGCATGCGTGGCCATCCGCGTTTGTGATGTGAACGGGGCCTTACTGCATGACTTCACCTAAAGCAGAGGAAGTTGCCATACAATAGTAACAGCAGCAAGACAAGATTTTGTCACTGGTAAGAAAGTCACAAAGCAGCAAACATCCAACCAGTAATGTTTTCAGGGTAGAATTCCCAAGCACTGTTATGAAATAATCCAAAAGCAGCTAAAGTAAATCACATGACTTGGAAGTTTTAGAGGTGTGAAAGTAAAGAGTAAGAAAAAGTGAACAGATGACTCACTGGAATCACAGACTCTCAGAGCATCCTGTCACTAGTGCATATAGCGACATAGCTGACTACGCAGATGACGGGACGCCACGAGTCTGATTACTGTAAAGCCTCGTACACGCACCTGACTAAAGTCGGCTCAGGCGGCCGATAACCAGCGCCTCAGCCGATAGGTGTGTGTACAGTGACAAATGCTCCGCAAGCAGGGGCGTAACTAAATTCTATTGGCCCCCCCCTGCAAAAATGATAGCATGGGCCCACTTGGTCCCCAAACCTCATGCAAGTCACGTAATCGGGAGGCGGCGAATGGCAGCAGTGTTGGAGTGTTCTGCTGTAAAGCAGCAAAAAAAATTACACACCGTCCTGCATATGGTTTTTGTAAGTGAACAGGGAAGTTGTTTTGCCAATTGGCTGCACTTGAGGTTGGTGAGAGCGAGGAGGAGGGGCCCCCAAAGCCTCTGGGCCCCCTGTGATGGCAGGGGGTCACAGGGGTGATTGTTACGCCTATGTCGGCAAGCAATCTGCTCGGCGGATCATTAGATGTGCACTTTAAGTCTTCTTTTTACTTTTTCTTCCTCCTTTGTTTTTCTTTTAAGCCGCATCTACACGCGTAGATGCGGCCGCGATGTTCCTTATCAATCGAGCCGCTGATGCGGCGCGGCTCGATTGATAAGATCCGACAGGACGGATCTTGCTTCCGCCAATTCCCTGCTCGATCCCCACGAGGGGACAATAGCAGGGAATCGAGCGGAAGATAAGCGGCGCCAGCGGGGAATCGAATCCGGCGCAAGCGCGGCGAGCGGGGACGTGGCGGGCATGTGCAGGGAAGCGGAAGAGGCGATCCGGCGGCTAATCGAGCCGCCGGATCGCCGCCTCATCTACACGTGTAGATGAGGCTTTACACTTCTAAAACTTCCAAGTTATGTGATTTACTTTGCCTGCTAATGGATTTCACAATAGTGCACTTTCAAAGGACATATGGAGGCTTCCAGATGTATTTCCTTGTAAGCAATACAAGTTGCCTGGCTATCCTGTTGAGCCTTTGCTTCTAATATAAAATTAGCCATAAACCCTGAACAAGCATGCAGCATTCATTTTTTTGTAAAATCTGACAAGATTAGCTGAATGCTTGTTACTAGTGTGATTCACATACTGTATTACTGCAGCCAAATAGATGACCAGGGCTGCTAGGCAACTGGTTTTGTTTCAAAGGAAATAAAATATGGCAGCCTCCATATACCTCTCACTTCAGTTGTCCTTTAACCACCCTAGCCTAAAGGACGAGTTCAGCTCATCCATGGACGCCGGGTTGGATAGCTGCGGCCAGGAGCGGGCTTTTTAAAAAAAAAAAAAATTTTTACACATGTAGCTAGCACTTTGCTAGCTACATGTTGTATCCGATCGCCGCCGATCTGCCGTGAAAGAGGGCCCCCCCCAGACCCTCAGCGCAGCCTAGCCAATCACCGCCAGGCTGCGCTATGGGGTGGATCGGGAGTCCCCCTGACATCATGACGTCATTCCGATCGTCGCCATGTCGACGAGGGAAGCCCTAACAGGAAATCCCGTTCAGAGTGGGATTTCCTGTTGGTTATGATTGCCAGCGGTGATCGGAGGGGTGGGAGGGATGGCGCAGGGATGGGGCAATTATGTAGCTAGCTCTAGGCTAGCTACATGATACAAAAAATAGGTTAAAAAAATACCCACCCGCGGCCGAGCATCGCAAAAAAAACAAAAAAAAAAAAACAAACGCCAGGGTGGTTAATAATTTAGGTTGTCTTTGGAATTATTTCCACCAGATGTAGCTGTCAGCGTTTTTCTGCTTGTGAAAACGCATTAGAGCTGACAGCTAATGTTAATTAGTAGACTGGTTTCCACTGAATATGGGTTTATTTGTTCCTTTTTTACAGACACCACACACATTTCCCCAACTTGATTACACGATCACATTAGCATCACATGCTAAAAATATGAATATTAGTAGAAATGTGCCCGAAAATAAGTCTAAGGTTCATGGTGCTGGTATACTTACTTGGTATTTGGCTAGTTCTGCTTGCAAAACCTTTACTTTTGATCGTTCCTGCTCTAAAGCAGCGTGTAGACTCGTGACCTAGAATTTGAAAAACTACAATGTCACGAGGAAAACCAGAACAGAAGTACAAAAAGACCCTACAGCTTCTAGACTGAAGACATATTCTGTGCAGCAAGGTGTCCTGCAACATGAGCCCAAAAAAGGTGAACATGACATATACACATAATGACCACTTTACGCCTTCCTAGTACTGGGCTAGATCCACTTTTTCCTTCAGAACAGCCTTTATCCTTCATGGCACAGATTAAACTAGGTGTTGGAAACATTCCTTTTAGTCTATTATTGATATTATTTTGAATTTATATAGAGCCAACATTATCTGCAGTGCTTCACAGAGTACCGTATATTATAGTCATGTTACTGTCTCACAATCTAATCCCTACCATAGTCATATGTCCATCATAATCTAGGGCTGATTTAGAGGGAAGCCAATTAATTTACCGTATCTGTATATTTTTGGGATGCAAGAGAAAACCTACACAGACACAGGGAGAATATACCAACTCAGTACACTGTACACTGTGGTCATAAGGGGATAGAACAACAATACTCAGTAGGCGTTTAAATAATGTTCAATTGGTACAAAGTGACTCAAAGTGTTTCAAGCAAGGGTGTCCCCTTCACCACTACCGCACCACCAACAGCCTGAACTGTTGACATAAGCCAGGATAGACCCATGTTTATGCCAAATTCTGGCATACACACAAAAACTGTCCCGGGGAAATTGGGCACAGGGCAAAGCCAAAATAACAGCTCACCCTGCTCCTGCAAAATCCTGGTAGCGTTATTTACTATTCCACCTCCAGGCTGCCATGGACTCAGGGGAAAGATATATTCCGGATGCCAGCTGCTTCTGGCGGCCGAATTACAATGTTTTTATAGTAATTTGGGCTTCGTCCAGTTGTGTTAACTAGCAGCTGAACAGGTGTACCAAATAATGTGGCCAGTAAGTGTATATACTGAAGAAAGAATTATTCAGGACTGGAGTGGAAGAAATAAAAGTACAGGTCTGTAAGAAAAACTATTTTCAAATATCTTCTGGTGGGACAACTCCTCTTTCAGAGTTCAATACCTTTCTCTCGAAAGTGTATACTTCAGTCAGCTCCACAGGTGTAGATTACCATTTTACAACAAAAGGCCAGTCCATCAAAAATGAACATTTGACCTTAAAAACACCTGCTTGAGAACCAATTTCTGATTAATCTGCTCATTTCATGTTTTCAATGGTGCAGAAAAGGTATTTTAACACTTTTCCATAATAATGAATAAAAATGGATTTATTACTGGCTGCGTCCCATAAGGGGAGATACTGTGAGGGTAACAACATGTTAAAAGAGCTAAAAATCGATGGTAAGTAGAGGTCACTTCTGTACATTGTATAAATAACCTTTAGAAGTACAGTAGAAACACTCACCTGTAATGTTAGTTCATTTTTAAATGTCAGCAACTCATCAACTTGTAAGAGGATTTCTGCTTTGTCTTTCACTAAATTAAAAAGAGGGGAAAAAATCAGGAATATTAAAAACATTAAAAACCTGTTACAACTATAGCTAGCAA
The DNA here is from genome assembly GCF_040937935.1 of Hyperolius riggenbachi. Lineage (NCBI taxonomy): Eukaryota > Metazoa > Chordata > Amphibia > Anura > Hyperoliidae > Hyperolius > Hyperolius riggenbachi. Next base: position 427,028,938 of record NC_090646.1, read on the forward strand.
ACAGACTTTTACTTCTACCCACTATTAGGGATGGTTAATAGGATGCGAATCACTTATTGATGTAAGATGTTTGCAAATTTTGTATGCAAATATATGCAGCTTGAAAATGGACCAATCAAATCCTGTTATTAGAGTGGGATGCAATTGGTTTATTTTCAAGATGCATACATTTGCACACAGCAATTTGCATAAACCTGCAACAACTCATATTTGCAAAACCTTGACCATCCCTACCCATTATATGAAAAACTAAGGACAATTTGGCAAAAATCTGTGCATATTCTCTATCGACATACGAATTAGTGGTCGATCAGGTAAAATACATTAAAGGACAACTGAAGAAATATGAAGGCTGCCATATTTCCTTTTAAGCAGTACCAGATGTCTCTCTATTCTGCTGATCCTCTGCCTCTAATACTTTTTGCCTTAGCCCCTGAACAAGCATGCAGCAGATCAGGCGTTTCTGACATTACTGTCAAATCTGACAAGATTAGCTGCATGCTTGTTTGTGGTGTGATTCGGAACACTACTGCAGCCAAATAGATCAGCAGGGCTGCCAGGCAACTAGTATTGTTTAAAAGAAGATAAATATGTCAGCTTCCATATTCTCCTCACTACAGTTGTCCTTTAAAAGGGACTCCGAGCACCTCTCATAAGCATGCCTTTAAGACTCCAACCAGTACTGCAAGGTACTTAAAGATGCATACCTTTCTGCAGCTTGTCCTCTCCTCTTTCATGTGCTGAATCACCGTTCTACACCAAATAGTTTTCGTTCGATTTCAATTTAAAAACTGCGGCTGCCATCTTGACTATGTTATAACTTCTGGGTCACCCCAGTCTTCTCTGTTAGAGAAGTGCATCACTGAATGAAGCAGGAAGTGACACGCATGGCCATTGCAAGAGGCTCCTCCAGAGGGGTCATAGCACGACTTTGTTGGAAGTCGTCTGGCTTAAAGGCATGCCCATGAGAGGTGCTCGGAGTCCCTTTAAAGATATAAATCGTTTAAGCCCGGTAAACACATCCAATTTTGATTGGCCAATTTTACCACTTGTATGTGGTATGGAAGTATAGTTATATAATCTGGCCGTAGCATTTGTTGGCCCTCATACTACAGAGGTGGTAAAATTGGTCAGTGATTGGCCAAATTTGAATGTGTGGATGTACCCTTACCCATTTCAACACGTCTCCATTTGAAATTAGACAAGATTTCAGCAGTAATCTTCATTAATATCAATCTCACTGCTACAGCTGAAAGGCTTGTATTGCAGAGTCTCAATTACATAATGCTGCCTGGTTTCGGAAGAGGAAATATAATTGGCAAAAAGAAAGTAAAGAACAAACTATAAAATCAGGGAGATAACGGTACACTAAACAGACCTCACACACTCTGTCACCAAATCAGTTATCAAATTACTCAGGCCTCTTTTTGACGGGAGGCTAAGCTGTGTGCTCGTCAAGCAGTTCAGCGTCCTGTCTGATGCCAAAAAGCGACATTCGTGTGCAATTAAAATGCAGAGGAAGGGCAGCAGTTATAACGCCACAGATGTAAGTCCATCACATGCAGTGGTGTTACAGGACGGCAGAGAACCGTGACATGTTGCGTCTGAAAACGATGTGACTCCATGGGGGGCGTCTGTCTACCACTAGTACCAAGCTCTAACAAGCGGCAGGCTGATGCAAGAGAGCAGCTTGACAGTCATTGAATTCATCGCCTTCAGCTACTCATATGAAAGAGCCCTCACTCTGAACGCAAGACTTTCCATATTAGCATGCATGTGGGTCAGTATCCTACTAAATGGTCATGACGAATGAGCATCTTTAATGCCTTGCATACAACTCTAACAGCACCAACCAAGGGTTAATATCAATATTGATTTGTAGTTAAGTGTTAATTAGTCTATCACTTTGCTTACAGAATTCATTAGTTGAGACAACAAAATATACTTCAAGTCACACCTTTGTTTACTGCAGCATCTGAAACGGGATACTGGAGACTGCAGCTGATATTTAATGCAGATGTGCCAGCGTATGATACCAGTGTGTCATCAACATACATTGTAAGCTTTTCCCAGTAATGCTTACTGCCCCCTTCCTAATAGAGAAAGAAATACCATGTTTTACCATCTGGTGACATGCCAATGTGTCTCTCACAGCTTCTCCTATGCCTAATAAGTAGGTGCTAGGTTGAAGATGGTCATGTGGCGCTGATAGGAATATCTTGCATTCATATTTACATTTTGATTTGAAGAATGTCAAGGATTCAGCTAAAGGTTTAGTTTGTGGTGACAGCAAGAAAAACAAAAAGTCTAATCATAATTTTAGGATGAGTTGCTTGAAACCTGTCTGTATTGTTTAGTAAAGGTATGTACACACACTTAGCCCTTAATTGATAACCACATTCTGGAAACTTGTGCTGTACAAACAGGCTGTTTGGCTATAGCTGAGCAGCAGTTTTATGGAGCAAGGTAGAGGGACAACATCGGTCATTCTGCAGTGCAGACCAGGCACTTATCACCTAAATGATGTTGTGCAGCAGCTGTACACATGCTAGAATTATGCACGTTTTTTTAAATGCTGTGTGAAGTCTACAGTACTTTTCCTTACATCCTGCATCGTTTAATGATTCTATTGGTTAACAAAAATTTGGCATTTCAGTTGCAGTCTTCTGCAGTTATCACATCACTTGACTCACAATCAACTTTGTTACTAACACTAATATGCGTCTGCATATAAGCAACATTTATAGTCCTCTGCAGAGCCGTGCAGGTCCTTAAGTGGGGGGTGCTCAAATTTAAAAAAGGGGCCTCACCCCCCCCCCCCCCCCCATAGTACCAAAAAGTGGTGGCGGACCTTACCCCCTTAACTCCCTTGGCCTGTAGTGACATGTGACCTCCACACATCCCCCGGCTCTACAATTGTCCCAAACCATCTCCCTGATCCCCTCTGCTTGACACAATGAGACAAGAGAACACCAAGAGCCCAATATAGAGTAATTCAAAATGTAATACTCACAAACCAGGGTTACCATTAGGCAACCACTGTCAAGGCAGGTGGGGAGATTGTCCTGACCCCACTCAGCATTAAGAAGTCACTCTCTGTAGTAGATGAAGGAAGGGTACAACCCTCCACCTAGGATGGACTCGATGTAGCAATAAGATAACAGAGGCACCAAAAGGATAAAAGGGACTAAATTAGCTTAAAAACCAATTTGGTAATAAAGGGGGCAGTGGTGGACTTACCCCCTCCAAGCAGAACACACGAGTGTAGATTTTCAGTCAAAAAACGTTTATTGGGTACTCCAAAATAAAGTGCAATGCGTTTCGCAGGTTCAACCTGATTCCTCAGGCAACACAGATAGGGGTAAAAAAAAAAAAAACATCTGCTAGTAACATCAAAGCTGATCTCCTCTGAGGCGCTCAGCTTTGATGTTACTAGCAGATGTTTTTTTTTTACTCCTATCTGTATTGCCTGAGGAACCAGGTTTAACCTGAGAAACGCATTGCACTTTATTTTGGAGTACCCAATACACGTTTTTTGACTGAAAACCTACAGTCGTGTGTTCTGCTTGGAGGGGGTAAGTCCACCACTGCCCCCTTTATTACCAAATTGGTTTTTAAGCTCGTTTAGTCCCTTTTATCCTTTTGGCGCCTTTGTTATCTTATTGCCTCTGCTTGACACACACATTCAGTCACAAAAGTGATGGCTGCAATCAATGGTGTGGAGTCAGTCGGACCTGATACCGGTGGCCGCATGTCCCCCCCCCCCCTCCTCGTTTCTGTCTCATTGGCAGCCACGTCTCCGCTGTCATGACATCAAGATGGCAACAACATTACATGACACGCATGGTTGCCATGGAGATACCAAGCGACCAGTGAGTATAATTTATTTACTGCAACTCTGCTGCTGCAACCCTCCAGTCCACTCCACACCAAAATGGGGCCCAGGGCTAGATAACACCTTTTGCCCTTCCCTGATGGTCACCTGGCTTATTTAGTTAGATTTGGTGGGGGGTAGCATCCAATAGGCCCCTAGACTAGCATCCAGGTAGCATCCAGGCCCCAGGCAGCTGCCTAGGTTTGCCTTGTGGATGATCCAGCTCTGTATGCCAAACAGCACATGCTGCCACTATGCACCTCAAATAGAAACAGCACCCACACTACAAGTTCTGAAGTCATGTCCCCACAGAACAATTTCAGGTATCATGTCCTCTAATTGCAGGATCAGATTATCAAACAAGACAGTCTCATTTCAGAATACTTTTCCACAAACATTTTGGGATATGTAAATAAGTTACCGCCTGTTAGAATAGGACTGGAGTGGGTATATCATAACATTGAAGGGCTGACATAGTGAGATGGTACAATAGTTTAACAATTCATAACCCATTCTGGTGATAAGCACAGTGTGTTGGTAGTGTACGTGAGACCAGATAAGAGAAGTAGAATGGCGGGATGGAAGTAGTAGAGGGTCAGAATTGATGACATGGATGTGCAGATAGATATTACAGGAATAGAAGCATAGTGGATAACACGATTGTATTATAGTGCTGAGTCCTAGGTTTGAACATTGGCAATGGCAAAATCTGCATGAAGTCTCAAATCTTCCCCTGGATTTCATTCAGGCACATCATATTCTCCTACAACCCAAAACATACTAATTACTGGTTTCCCCCAAAACATTCCTATGGCAAAAATAAGATTAGACTGTGAGCTCCTCTGAGGATAGTTTGTGACATGACTACTCACTCAGTAAAGTGCTGCAGAAAATGTCAGTGCCAGAGCTGGGACAAGGTCTTCCAGCAGCCAATGCTGAGACACCAAAGTGCGCCCCTCCATCCCTCCCACTCCAGCTATGTTCCCTGTAAAGTGCTGCAGAAGATGTCAGTGCTATATAAATACATAATAATAATATGGTAGGGCATTAGACTATAACTATGGTAGGATTAGAGTGTGAGTTCCTCTGAGGACAGTCAGTGACATGACTATGTACTCTGTAATGTGCTGCAGAAGATGTCACTGCTATATAAATACATAATAATAATATGGTAGGACATTACACTATGACTATGGTAGGATTAGATTGTGAGCTCCTCTGAGGACAGTCAGTGACATGACTATGTGATCTGTAAAGTGTTGCAGAAGATGTCAGTGCTATATAAAAACATAATAATAATAATATGGTAGGACATTACACTATGACTATGGTAGGATTAGAGTGTGAGCTCCTCTAAGGACAGTCAGTGACTTGACTATGTACTCCAGTGTTCTCCCCAGAATTTTTTTCCAGCCGGGTGGCATGAAAAAGTAGCCGGGTGGGTTGAGATGAAAATGCAGGGCAACTCTGCTTACAGCATAGAAGGAGGTGAGCCGATGACAGCCGGGTGGTCACCAAATCTAGGCGGGTGGAGCACCCGGCTAAAAGAGCCTGGGGAGAACACTGTACTCTGTAAAGTGCTGCAGAAGATGTCAGTGCTATATAAATACATAATAATAATATGGTAAGACATTAGACTATGACTATGGTAGGATTAGATTGTGAGCTCCTCTGAGGACAGTCAGTGACAGGACTACGTACTCTGTAATGTGCTGCAGAAGATGTCAGTGCTATATAAATACATAATAATAATATGGTAGGACATTAGACTATGACTATGGCAGGATTAGATTGTGAGCTCCTCTGAGGACAATCAGTGACATGACTATGTAGCACGACGTGGCGAAAAATGGGTGTGAACGTGATGTGGGTGTATTTAACTGTAATGTAACAATGTGTGTGGACTGGTTGCTACTGGGTGGGGTGGAAGGGTGACACTGGGCACTACTGTGTGCTGCTTAGTGGGAGGGTGACACTGGGTGCTGCTGGCTTGGAAGATGACACTGGGCACTGCTGTGTGCTGCTGGGTGGGAGGATGACACTGGGCGCTCGCTACTGTGCGCTGCTGGGTGGGAGAGTGACACTGGGCGCTACTGTGCGTTGCTGGGCGGGAGGGTGACACTGGGCGCTACTGTGTGGGAGGGTGACTCTAGGCGCTACTGTGCACTGCTGGGTGGGAGGGTGACACTGGGCGCTACTGTGCGCTGCTGGGCGGGAGGGTGACACTGGGTGCTTCTGTGTGGGAGGGTGACTCTAGGCGCTACTGTGCGCTGCTGGGTGGGAGGATGACACTGGGCGCTACTGTGCGCTGCTGGGTGGGAGGGTGACACTGGACGCTACTGTGTGGGAGGGTGACTCTAGGCGCTACTGGGTGGGAGGATGACATTGGGCGCTACTATGCGCTGCTGGGTGGGAGAGTGACACTGGCGCTACTGTGTGGGAGGGTGACTCTAGGCGCTACTGTGCGCTGCTGGGTGGGAGGATGACACTGGGCGCTACTGGGTGGGAGGGTGACACTGGCGCTACTGTGTGGGAGGGTGACTCTAGGCGCTACTGTGCGCTGCTGGGTGGGAGGAGGACACTGGGCGCTACTGTGTGCTGCTGGGTGGGAGGGTGACACTGGGCGCTACTCTGTGCTGCTGGGTGGGAGGGTGACACTGGGCGCTACTGTGCGCTGCTGGGTGGGAGGATGACACTGGGCGCTACTGTGTGCTGCTGGGTGGGAGGGTGACACTGGCGCTACTGTGTGGGTGACTCTAGGCGCTACTGTGCGCCGCTGGGTGGGAGGGTGACACTGGCGCTACTGTATGAGAGGGTGACTCTAGAGTCTAGGCGCTACTGTGCGCTGCTGGTAGTGAGGGTGACACTGGCTCTTAGCCCCCTCCCCCAATCTGTAATCTTCTGCTACTTGGGCTACTGGGTGCTGTGCTCTCCCCCATCCCTCGTGACTTGGCTGCTGTCTTCAGAGATGTCTCGCACATAGACAACAGCAGCGTGCTGTTGCTGAAGAGGGGCTAGTCTGTAGATTGATCATATTATAAAATCAATGTTGGCTATCTATCTCAGTGGGGTTGATTATGACATCTTTCTTATGGTCAAAGCTTACTATAGTGGTGCAGTCTGGTGTTGTACGCAAAACCTTAATTTTACTGCGAGGCGTCTTTCATATTTATTACTGAGAAACAAGCATAACTGATCTAATTTATGGATCGCCTGTATAGAAGTCTGCATTGTGCACTAATGAGTTCCATAAAGGAGATCAGTCATGCTTGTTTCTCAGTAAATTATATACATAAAATACATGCACCTCACAATAAAACAAAAGTTTTGTGTGCAACTCCAGACTGCATTACACTAATCTGCACAGCATCAGCATTCATTTTGGTCAAAACTCCATCTATTACTGGAGCCAGCAGTTTGTGTGTGACATGCAGTCCTGCCTTGCCTGTCAGGGCCCTGCACATGTCACACACACAGCCCCATAAATAGAAGAATTATGTGTCATCTGCTCCTGGCTGCAGAGGAGGTATATGAACCCCAGAGCAGATGACACAGTCTCACTGAGAAGCACATTGATACCTGGCTGGCTGGGGAGAAGAGGGGCTTTCCTGAACAAATGTATGCAGCTCTCTCTCCTGTTGCTGGCTGCTACTGCGTCTGGCTGCCTGTGCCTGGTCTGACTCTGCACTCTAGTCTGCACGGGAGACTGGGGGCGGGCTCAGTCAGCCGGCTGCCTCTCTCTTATTGGCTGGGGGAGACATCAGCATAAAAAAGGAATGCTACTGATTGGAGGTCGGGAGGGAAGTGGGGAAAAGAGAAGAAGCCTAATACTTCTCACTGCATGGCCCCTATTGCAGCCAGCTATTGATAAGTTATTTTGATAAATGCCTGTCCCAAACGGACAGGCACTACAGACAGGACACATGTAATGTAATTTGGACGGACTTGCAATCCACAGATGGACAGTGGTAACCCTGATGAGAAGGGGCCTCAGGGGCTATAGTTCTCCCCAGGGGGGGTGCTTGAGCATCCTAAGCACCCCTCTCTGCACGTGCCTGGTCCTCTGCAAGTAATTACTGTATATCCTGTATTTTGATTGCTGTGTATGAATCTGGATAGAAGTTTATTAACTACATAGAGAAGTGGTGAAAAAGGGAGAATGCAAGAACTAATTAGGCCTCATAGCTTTTATCGCATTTCACAAAGAGGGCCCCATTGGAGAAATACACCTTCTCATTTTGCAAAGCTACTCGTTTATTTTTCTTAAGACAACAACAACAAAAAATCAATAAATACACTTGCAATTACACATACAGTAGATTTCACCTTTGTAGAGATATGACAGCTAACAGCAGCATTTCAGAAATGTTCCCAGCCTTCCATATACAGTATATTTCAGTGTTCTGCCGTGAATGCTGAGTTTAGCTATGGATCTCATGTCACTTCAAAAATGTAGTGGTTGAGTCATCTCGCCTCAGCATTCTCTGCACACAGACCATGTGAGCTGACTATCCACATGTTCAGAACAATACTCACCTTTATACCCTTGCTTGTAACCCATTAGATACATTTCCATGGGCTACACACTGACTGACATTATAGAACTTGTACATAGAGTAGTTTTTCACACACACACACACACACACACACACACACACACACACACACAGTACACACACACACACACACACACACACACACACACACACACACACACACACACACACACACACACACACACACACACACACACACACACACACACACACACACACACACACACACACACACACACACACACACACACACACACACACACACACACTATGTATGCAAAAGAAAATCATTCAGTGTGTTTTTAAACTGTTGACACTACAATGCATTTGCAGTAACTTGCTGCCCGAGTGGTTGTCTAAAATCAGGAATTACAACCATTGATGGCGCAAAGAATTCTAAGTTGATGCAAATTGTAGGCCAATTTTATACTAAAATTGATGCAGCTTGAAATGGGCCACTGGTGCATCTGATTGGTCTATTTTCCAGGTGCATCAATGCATCAAATTAAATATTTGCATCTCATTGATTATCCCTACTATGAGCTGCTGGAGGTGTAAGGCCTTTGTTTCTGTAAAACCTCTTTAAATTGGCTCAAAAATTATTTCCTGACTGAAACAAAGTAAACCTATTAAAGAAACGGGCTTAATACAATTTCAAATCTTTTAACAAGTCAAACAGTTCACATGCATGAATTTCAGCTGTGTGTTTATCTGTTTGTTTCAACGTAATAAATAAATCTGGCTGTTCCCTTAACAGTACTCCATAAAGTACACACAAGAAGTACTGTATTTTTTGAAATATAAGACTCACTTTTTCTCCCCCAAAAGTGGGGGGGAAAAAGTCCCCATCTTATAGTCCAAATGCAGGGAATCCCTGACTTGTAAACGCCTGCAATACGAACCTCCAACCCACCGCAATGTCAGTACTCCTGTACTCTGCCCATGCAGAGGAGGACACAGGGACAAATAGAGGACATGCAGGAGCATAGAGGAGGACACAAGGACAGAGGGGGAACACGGAGGACACAAGAAGCCCCTTCACCATAATTGCACCAGGTGTGTGTGTGTGTGTGTGTGTGTGTGTGTGTGTGTGTGTGTGTGTGTGTGTGTGTGTGTGTGTGTGTGTGTGTGTGTACAGTGGAGGAAATAATTATTTGACCCCTCACTGATTTTGTAAGTTTGTCCAATGACAAAGAATGAAGTCTCAGAACAGTATCATTTCAATGTAGGTTTATTTTAACAGTGGCAGATAGCACATCAAAGGAAAATCGAAAAAAGAACCTTAAATAAAAGATAGCAACTGATTTGCATTTCATTGAGTGAAATAAGTTTTTGAACTCTCTAACAATAAAAGACTTGATACTTAGTGGAAAAACCCTTGTTTGCAAGCACAGAGGTCAAACGTTTCTTGTAATTGATGACCAAGTTTGCACACATTTTAGGAGGAATGTTGGTCCACTCCTCTTTGCAGATCATCTCTAAATCCCTAAGTTTCGAGGCTGTCTCTGTGCAACTCTGAGCTTGAGCTCCCTCCATAGGTTTTCTATTGGATTAAGGTCCGGAGACTGACTAGGCCACTCCATGACCTTAATGTGCTTCTTCTTGAGCCACTCCTTTGTTGCCTTTGCTGTATGTTTTGGGTCATTGTCATGCTGGAACACCCATCCACGACCCATTTTCAGTTTCCTGGCAGAGGGAAAGAGGTTGTCGTTCAGGATTTCACGATACATGGCTCCGTCCATTTTCCCGTTAATGCGATTAAGTTGT